>NC_046154.1:181758814-181937728 GCF_011064425.1 Rattus rattus | reverse complement strand
GTTCGATCAGTGACTTTAAAGAGGATATAAATACATAGCTAAGTGAATTACAGAAGTCAATACAAGATTTGGATAAGAAATTTAGTAGGAATCAAGCCAATATCAACAAAAACACACACAACTAGGAAATGAAAAACTCAATAAAATAAATAAAATTCAGTACAGGGAATAAAAATTAGCCTTGACCAGCAACAAGAAATGCATAGGTGGCATTTTGTCCATGTTGATGGATAATTTCATCCAAATAACACCTTTCAGAAAACAGAAAAAAAAAAACAAAAACAAAAACAAAATAAGGCCACCAAGGAAGAACAAGCAAATTTTAAAAGTTGACTTTAAAAATTTCAAATCAAATATAGCTGTATTTACTAAGGAAAGAAACAATATGTTATACAGAATATAACTTACCAAAAGATAGAATACTGCACATCGGTGCTAGTTAAAATGGTATGACTATATCTCCGGAAGGTTTTAGTACAAATATTGTGAGGTAATCTTTTTATATCACTCTCATCAATAACTAGGTATAAACCAAAAGACCATTAGCGAAGCTTAACAATGAAATCAAACAAATTGGTTTAAGACATTCTATTTAACATTTTATCAACTACAAAGAATCTTCCAAAGTCTATAGAATTCCTTCAAATTATATCACATTTCTAGACAAAATAATCAAGCAGTAACTTCAAAAGAATTTCTAATACTATATCAATCTTAATTAAATAAATTTATAAATCAAGAGCAAAAACTGTAAAAATATAGAAATATAAGAAAACTGTAGTGGTGTGGTGCGTCTTGGCGATGTGTGTGTGTGTGTGTGTGTGTGTGTGTGTGTGTGTGTGTGTGTGTGTGTGCATGCTGAGTTTTGAGACCAATTCTTACTATATAATACTGGCTGGCTCTGCATTCCAATTTCTGAAACTGCAAGCATGCATGTCTGCCAAAAACACATACATTTTAAAACAATCAGTGGGTCATTGAGGAAACCATGGGGAATATTTGCAATCCCTAGAATCAAATAAAAATGAAAAAAGAACTCATTAAAATCTGTTAAGGTAAACTAGAGCCCAAAGACTGGTGTGTATACTTTAGCTTCTTCCACTATATAAGCGAAAGAACAAAAGGTTAATATGAGGATGAAGGACAAAGCAAACAGGAATAGCTTGATGATATGGGCCGAGGAGAGGAGGGTGGATGTATAAAAACTAAATTAAGGTATATGGAAAAAACCTAACAAGTAAAATAAATTTAAAATGCAACCCCTAAGCATTTTGTAACAGATGTTCAGCTTGGTCTTCTGTGGGATTCCCTGAAGCCTGAGCAGAATTTCTCTCATTCTATTACCTGCCTTTGGGCTCTTTCCCCTAGGTCGGTTGCCTTGTCCTCCTCAATGGGAGAAGTGCCTCCGTCTCACTGAAATTTAATTTGCCAAGGCAGGTTGATATCAATGGGTGCCTCCCCATTCTATAAAAAGAAATGGATGGGGGATGAGGGGGATAGGAGGTGAGAGGATGGACCAAATATCTATGGTTCCTACACACATTACAATTCTTTCTGCTGTAAGCATGCATCTAGAAACCTCACAGGTGTTCTCTATCATTAGCTAACTAAAGCATGAAGATGTGACGTGGTTTTACTGAAGGTTATGTATGGTTTAATTGCATGTTATAGAGACACAACCCAGAAGTGGACATCTGCATCATTGCAACCCTTCTTGGGGCAGAATTTCGTGGAGTAAATACAGTCAGACTTTTTTTTTTTGAAAAAGGAATGACCAAATGCATGATTTTTTCACAAGTTCATGATCTGTTCCCAGTGGATTCCCTAGATAAGCAGGGGTTTAAAAAACTGGTGAGAAGGACATCTGGTATTAGTAGATAGAGCTCTCAAATGGACTAAGGTTATGAAGATAGTAGTGTACCACGTAAATGTTCACCAAAGAAATACTTCTGTGGAGGAGTTCAATAATCAAGAAGATAGGATGACCTGTTCAGTCAGCCTCTTTTCCCCACAATTCCTTTCATTGTCCAATGAACCTATGAACAATGTACTCATTGTAGCAGAGATAGGGGCATTGTGCATGGGCTTAACAACCAGGATTTCTACTCCCTAAGGCTGAACTGGCAACAGCTGCTATTGAGTGCCAGATATGCCAACAGTTGAGATCAACACTGAGCTCTAGATAAGGCAGTGTTTCCCAGGATGATCAGCCAGTGATCCACTGGTAAGTTGACTGCATTGGACCACTTTCTTTATGGAAATGATATGCACTAGTCTTACTGAAGTAGATAGTTATTCTGATTTATGAATATGTCCTTCCTGCACATAATGCTTCTGCCAAAACCAACACCCGTGGATATACCAAAATGCCTTGTCTATCATCATGTCTACACAGTATTGCATCTGACAAAGGAGCTCACTTCATAGCCAGAGAAGTAAGACAGTAGACCCATAATCATGAGATCCATTCATCTAACCCTGTTTTCCCACCGTCCTAAAGCAGCTAACATGATTAAAAAAATAAAATGGCCTTTCGAAGACATAGTTACATTGCCAATTATTGATAGGAGCCTGGAGAAGTAGAGGCATGGTACTCCAGAAGGCAGTATGTACTCTTAATAAATGTACAATACATGTTAAGATTTCTCCCATTGTCAGAATCCATAGGTCCAGGAATCAAAAGGGGGGAAAAGGGAATAGTTCCATTCACTATCAGTGATCCATGAGAAATAGTTTTATTTCTTGTTCCTGTGACCTTAAGTTCTGTTGACGTAGACATTTGGGTTTCAGGGGCAGAGACACTCATGCCAGGAGCCACAATGAACATTCCATTGAACTGAAAGTTCAGGCTTCCTCTTGACCACTTGGGATTCTAATGTCCTTAAACCAACAGAATAAGAAAGAAATGATGATGCTTTCCACAATGGAAATAAAAATGGATTATGTCTGGTATATAGAATGTCCTCTCTCTCTCTCTCTCTCGCTCTCTCTCCTTCTCTCTCTTTCTCTCTCTCTCTTCTATATATATATATATATATATATATATATATATATATATATGGCTTTTATGGAACTCCTGTGTAATAAAACATGTGTGTCTCTGTGTGTCCTATTCTGTCTGACTTGTTTGTTTTTGTTTTATCTTATTTTGTTTTAATTATGTTCCATAGATTGCCATTTGTTTCTAAAAAAAGTGGAAAGGGTATAGATACAAATGGGAAGGAAAGTAGAATGAACTGGAAGAAGTTATGAAAATCGAAAGAGTCATCAGAATATTTTGTATAAAACAATTATTTTTACTAAAATTCTGAGATACACTTGAAGACTGGATTATTCACACTAGATTTTTAAAATATGAAACATGTATTCAGAACACCTTTACTATAAATATTATTTTCTCCCCCTTAGGAACCACTGCAAATTAAACTGAAAGTGAATAGGTACAATTTTTCAGGAAATAAAGGTGCTTGCTGGCCTGGACTGACTACCTGAATTAAATTTGGAAGGCATATGGTGGAAGTAAGGAATCAACACTTGAAGTTGTCCTCTGACTTCAATATGTATTCTTTAGCACAGGTTTACCCATACCAATATGCCCATACCTCATCACACAAATAACACAGAATTTAATAAATGTGCAATAGAGGATCCTGGAGTTTGTATTGCTGTGAAGAGACACCATCACCATGGCAACTCTTTTTTTTTTTAATTTATATTTTTTCTTTTTTTCCATCTTTATAAATTGGGCATCATTTATTTATTTTTTAATGCATATGTAGCAGAGAATAGTTTTGCTGGGGCACCAGTGGAAAGGTAACTCTTATAAAGGAAAACAATTAAGTTGGGTTAACTTACAGGTTCAGTACAGACAGACATAATTCTTGAGAAGAGTCTGAGAGTTCTACATATGGATTGGCAGGCATCAGAAAAGAGAGACACTTCTCCTGGCTTAAGTATCTGAAGCCTACCCTGAGCGACACACTTCTAACAAGTCCACACCTGCCGATAGTGCTACTACCTATGAGGCCATGGAGGCCATTTTCACTCAAATTACAACACACATACAAACAGAAACACAAAAGATACACAATTCATGGCTAAAAACATGGATTCTAGTGACAGAGTGTGCCTCTTTTACTCCCTCTTGGAATGTAAACTTAAACATTTTCTTTGTCTTTATTAATAAATTGAGTATGATATTGTTGCTTACTGTAATGCAATTCTCTGGACATGTGCTTAAATCTTACATAAAACATATGGAACATGATCATTTGAGTAATCTGTTCAACAGATTTGATATATGGAAGATAGATGGTCATATATAAGTAAATCTTGGTCACTTGTGGACTTTGTTTAATCCTTCCATCCTGACCTTTGTTCCTTCCACCACTTCTCAGTCTCTCAAACAATTTCCTTTCTGCATCCAAGAATTCATTGAATACATCTAACTTTCCACTGACTTCTGTTCTTCATTGCACCACAGACACTACTAACAGTAGCCAACTACACCCCATTTCTAGAATGGAAATATGTTTCACAGCAACTCTCTTGGTTTCTATTCAACACATATTTATATACCAAAATATGATCCCTTAAATTAGTAATAGAACAATTATCAATCTTCAGATTATTGGGTCTGAATTTCTCTCTATCTATCCATCTCTTCCTTTTATAGTTGAAAAGGCACCTGGTTCTGTAACAGTAGGTTAAATTTACTGTAAACCAAGGCACAATCAGCCATCCTAATACTCTTATCTTTTCCAGATGATCTTGTGCAGCCTCAAGACATGTTTCTGCCTTGGTCTTCATGGGTTCTGTACTCCCATTGAAGTCACTACCCATCTCAAAGTCATAAACATCCATTGTTACTTCCTTTGTCCCTTTTTAGTAATGGTCACCATTCATTGTGAAACATTCTCACTAGTGCTTTGAACTTTTGCAACTATCCCCAGAATTTAGATCTTAAAATGCAATCTTTCTTGCATATATTCTGCTGTAATTAGTTTCATCTGGCAACTGATATTAAATGATATTAAATGTCTTTTTATTATTTGACTTGAGGGAAATGTCCAAAGTAGTAAGAAATGGATCATTGTGGTTATAGTGAATTACAATTACTAGACACCTTTATTAATAACCAATGATATTGCTGTGTACTAAAACCTTCCTAACTTATAAGGCAGGACTCAATCTTTTCTTGTAGTCCTAGTATATTGCCTTGAATATAATAGGACCATATGGTGTCATTTGGCTGGGGACAGACTACATTAGGAAAAGCTGAAACAAGAGTCACAGAGAGAAACATTTTAGATGTGAAGCGTGGGAATATTGGTCACCAATGTATTGCATCCATAATTACATTTGCAATACCATTATAATAAGGAAAAATTTTATTTTAGCTAGTTAGCATTACTCGAGAGCAAAGTCTTTTACATTTCATAGTATAGAAAACTAAAGCTTTACTCCTCCCCAAAGGGAAATAAAATGTAATGGCCCTTCCCATGTCAATACAACACATTCGAAAAGAAAAAATATCCAAAGGAGAGTAAACTTGATTTAAAGATAGAGGCACTAGCTGGAACGAGTGAAGAGGCAATTTGTTACGGGTCTAATTATGACACCACTAGAGGAGGCCTAATGAGATGGTAGAGGAAGAAATCATAAAACTTAGCAGTCGGGGTTCATTGGCTCAGATATTAAAATGCCAATTAATCTCAGCTGCAAGTAGCAGCTAAACCTCATTTACTAAAGGGAATATTTTTAGGTTCTTGGAGAAAAACTTCAGCCTCAGATAAAACGGAAACGGCAGGTAGCATATTTCGTCTTCGTCAGTGTTATATACACCTAGACTTACCTAGGAAGACAGAGACTGAATTGGTGTATTGCCTGCATCAAATTGGCCTCTGGAAATGTCTGCCGGATATTTTCTTCCTGTTGGTCAATGGGACAGGACCTATGCCACTATGGGCAAAAACTTCCCTGGGCTAGTTAGGCAAGGTTATATAAAAATGGTATCTGAGCAAGCCAGGGGGTTTGAGCCAGTATGTGGCATTCCTCCATTGTCGCTGCTTCACTTTCTGTCTCTATGCTAGCAGCCTGAGTTCATGCCCTGATGTTCAGCAGTGATGGCCTGTGATATGTAGGTATAAACCACATTAAACTTTTCCTTCCTTTGCCTCATAGTACTCATCACAGCTAAAGTAAAAGAAAAAAGAAAGGAAGGAAGGAAAGAAAGAAGGAAGGAAGGAAAGAAGGAAAGAAGGAGGGAAGGAAGGAAACAAGGAAGCAAGGAAGGAAACAAGGAAGCAAGGAAGGAAGAAATCTAGAGCAAAATATTCAAATAAGACTGCAGTGGGAATGCATACTGTGCACCATTGTATCTAATTTAGTTTTTGCTTTTATATGAGGGTTACAGTTAAAAAACTATTCTGTCATAAAGAGACTATTGGCCTTTCAATAATGTTGAGACTGTGAAAGACCATTGTCTTATTCAGTGTTTTATTACTATGAAGAGACAGCGTGACCACAGAATTCTTATACAGAAAAGCATTTAACTGGGGCATGTTTACAAATTCAGACATTTTGTTAATTATCAACGATGGACAGAATATGGTGACATGAAAGCAGGCACGGTACCTGAAAAGGAGCCGAGAGCTCTAAACCTAGATCCAAAGGACGCTGGAAGAGGGGGAACCACCGGGCCTGGCTTGGACCCTTGAATGTTCAAAGCCTTCCTCTAGTGACATGTTTCTTCCAATAAGGTCATGGCGATTTCAACAAGACTAATTCCTTCAAATCCTGCCAAGCATCTGAATCTATCAGCCTATGAGGACTATTCGTATCAAGTCACCACCTTCCACTCCTTTGCCTGTACATAGGCTTAAAGCAATATAGTAATGCAAAAACCAACCAACCAAACAACCAAACAAACAAAAATAAATGTACTTCATTCAACTTCAAAACTCCCCATAGTCTATAACACTATAGTTCAACATTGTTTAAAAGTTCAAAGTTAAAGTTTCTCCTTAAACTCATCACAATATCCTATGAAATCAAAGTCAAAAAATAGAACCCATGGCATAGAACATTTATTACCATTACAAAAGGATGAGCTACACATCTTCTGTGCCTAGCCTCTCATGTACCAATTATATCCATAAGAGTTACTAAAGACAAACCAGAATCCAAGAGGCTAGAATAAGAAATTCCCTTCATAAAGGAGCAGAGAATTTGTAGCTATCTTTATTTTACAAATTAATTATATATCTTTGGTTCCTTGCATATACCGATTTAGGAGAAATTATGGATCTAAGTATTTTCCTTTCCACATGAAAATATTCACATCACCATCTGGTCCCCGGCTCTACTGACCTGGTCTGCCGGAGGTCCTAAGCCCATAGCCCAATTTCTCTCCATAGACTGTCCAAGGAGAGACATGCATGGAGCACACAGGGTGCAGGAGTCACAGGGGGCCTAGGACAGGACCCTTTCAGTCTCCATCTGTGCCCAGAGATGGAGCTGACCCACAGCTATTGGACCCATAACATACCCTGAGAGAGCTGGTCTGCAAAGAGTTCTCTCACTCCAAAGATCACAGGCCCAGTGGAGGGACAAGCAAGTCCAACTAACATCAGAAATAACCAGACAGTTAGAAGCAAGCACAAGAACCTAAACAACAGAAAGAAAGACTCCTTGGTATCATCAGAACTCAGCTCTCCTACCACAGCAAATATTGGATATCTCAATACACCAGAAAAGCAAGACTTGCATTTAAAATCACAACTCATGATGATGTTAGAGGACTTTAAGAAGGACATAAATAACTCCCGTCAAAGTAACACAGGTAAACAAATAGAAGCCCTTAAAGAGGAAACATATAAATCCCTTAAGGAATTACAGGAAAACACAACCAAAGAGGTGAAGGAATTGAACAAAACCATCCAGCATCTAATAAGGGAAATAGAAACAATAAAGAAATTATAAAGGGAGACAACCCTGGAGATAGAAAACCTAGAAAAGAGATCAAAGGACATAGATGCATGTATCATGAACAGAATACAAGAGATTGAAGATAGAATCTCCGGGGCAGATAATTCCATAGAAAACATTGACACAATAGTCAAAGAAAATGTAAAACACAAAAAAACTCCTAACCCACAACATCCAAGAAATCAAGGACACAGTGAAAAGGTCAAACCTAAGGATAACAAGTATAAAAGAGAGCAAAGATCCCCAACTTAAAGGTCCAGTAAATATCTTCAACAAAATTATAGAAGAAAACTTTCCTAAATTAAAGAAAGAGATGCCCATAAACATACAAGAAGCCTACAGACCTCCAAATAGACTGGACCAGAAAAGAAACTCCTCCTGCCACATAATAGTCAAAACACCAAATGCACAAAAGAAAGAAAGACTATTAAAAGCAGTAAGGGAAAAAAGTCAAGCAACATGTAAAGGTAGACCTAGCAGTCTTACACCAGGCTTCTCAACAGAGACTTTGAAAGCTAGAAGATCCTGGCAGATGTCATATAGACCCTAAGAGAATACAAGTGCCTGCCTAGGCTACTATATCCAGCAAATCTCTCAATTAACATAAATGGAGAAACCGAGATATTTTATGACAAAACCAAATTTACACAATATCTTTCTACAAATCAAGCCAACACAATGAGGGAAACTACACCCTAGAAAAAGCAAGAAATTAATCTTGCAACAAACCCAAAAGAAGAGAGCCACACAAACATTATTCCACCTCTAAAAACAAAAATAACTGGAAACAATCACTATCCCTTAAAATCACTTAACAACAATGGACTCGATTCCCTAATAAAATGAAATAGACTAACATACTGGATACATAAACAGGACCCAGTATTTTTCTGCATACAAAACACACACACACACACACACACAGACACACACACACACAACATTTCATCCTAAAACAAATGAATGTACCTTCTTCTCAGCACCTCATGGTACCTTCTCCAAAATTGGCCATATAACCTGTCACAAAACAGGCCTCAATAGATACAAGGAGATTGAAATAATCCCATGCAGCCTATCAAATCACCACGGACTAAGCCTGGTCTTCAATAACAAAAACAACAAAAACAAACAAACAAAAATCCCCAAAAACAAACAAACAAACAAAACCAGAAAGCCCACATACACAAGGAAGTTGAACAATGTTCTACTCAATGACAACTTGGTCAAGAAAAGAAAAAAAGAAAGGAAGAAAGAAAGAAAGAAAGAAAGAAAGAAAGAAAGAAAGAAAGAAAGAAAGAAAGAAAGAAAGGAAGGAAGGAAGGAAGGAAGGAAGGAAGGAAGGAAGGAAAAAAGAAATTTGAGAATTTAATGAAAATGAAGGCACAACATACCCAAACTTATGCGATACAATGAAAGCAGTGCTAAGAGGAAAACTCATAGCTGTGAGTGCATCCAAAAAGAAACAGGAGAGAGCACACACTAACGGCTTGACAGCACACATGAAAGCTCTAGAACAAGAAGAAGCAAATTCAGCCAAGAAGAGTAGACAGCATGAAATAATCAGACTCACAGCTGAAATCAACCAAGTAGAAACAAATGGAATGATACAAAAAATAAGCAAAACCAGGAGGTGGTTCTTTGAGAAAATCAACAGGATAAATAAACCCTTCACCAGACTAACCAAAGGGTACAGAGTTAGTATCCAAATTAACAAAAGCAGAAATATAAACAGAGACATAACAACAGAAACTCAGGAAATTCAAAAAATTATCAGGCCCTATTACAATAGCCTATACTCAACAAAACTGGAAAATCTGGAGGAAATGCATAAATTTCTAGTCAGATATCAGGTACCAAAGTTAAATCAGGATCAAATAAACCATCTAAACAGTCTCATAACTCTTAAAACAAAATAAAAGCAGTCATTAAAATTATCCCAACCAAAAAAAAGCCCAGGACCAGATGGGTTTAGTGCAGAAATCTATCAGACCTTCAAGACCTAAAACCAATATTCTTCACACTATTCTACAAAACAGTAGAAGGAATACTACGAAATTCATTCTTTGTGGCCAAATTATGCTTATACCTAAACCACAAAAACACCCTACAAAGAAAGAGAAGTTCAGACTAATTTCCCTCATGAATATTGATGCAAAAATTCTCAATAAAATTCTCACAACTGAATTCGAGAACACATAAAGATGATCTTTCACCATGGTCAAGCAGGCTCCATCCTAAGGATATGAGGATGCTTCCACATAAAAATCCATCAGTGTAATCCACTATGTAAACAAACTCAAGGGGGAAAAAAACTACACGATCCTTTCATTAGATGCTGAGAAACCATTTGACAAAATTCAGCAAGCCTTCAGGATAAAGGACTTGGAAAGATCAGGAATTCAAGGCCCATACCTGAACATAGTAAAAGCCATATACAGCAAACCAGTATAACATCAAACTAAATGGAGGGAAACTTGAAGCAATCCCACTAAAATCAGGGACTAGACATGGCTGCCCACTCTCTCCCTACAAATTCAATATAGTACTTGAAGTCCTATCCAGAGCAATAAGACAACAAAAGGAGGTCAAGGGATAAAATTGGAAAGGAGGAAATCAAAATATCACTATATGCAGATGATATGATAGTATACTTAAGTGACCGCAAAAATTCCCCCGGAGATCTACAGCTGATAAACAACTTTAACGAAGTGGCTAGATATAAAAATCAACTCAACTCATAGCCATCATTTACTCAAAGGATACACAGGCTGAGAAAGAATTTAGGAAAATTCTTTGAAATAGCTACAAATAATATACAATAACTTGGTTTGATTTTAACCAAGCAAGTGAATGATCTGTTTGACAAGAATATCAAGTAACTGAAGAAAGAAATTAAAGATGATCTTAGAAGATGGGAATATCTCACATGTTCACAGATTGGCAGGAATAATATAGTAAAAATGATGATCTTGTTGAAGGCAATCTACAGATTCAATGAAATTCTAATCAAAATTCCAACTCAATTCTTCATAGAATTAGAAAAAGTAAGTTGCAAATTCCTTTGGAAAAGCAAAAGCCCAGGATATCCAAAACTTCTCCACAATAAAAGAACTTCTGAGGGAATCACTATCCCTGAACTCAAACTATATTACAGAGCAATCATGATAAAAAAACTGCACGGTATTGGTACAGAGACAGGCAGGTAGGTCAATGGAACAGAGCTCAAGACCCAGAAATGAACCCACACATGTATGGTCACTTGGTCTTTGACAAAGAAACTAAAAGCATCCGAAGGAAAACAGAAAGCATTTTCAACAAATGTTGCTAGTTCAACTGGAGGTCCGCATGTAGAATGCAAATCAATCCATTCTTGTCTCCTTGTACAAAGCTCAAGTATAAGTGGATCAATGACCTCCACATTAAACCAGATACACTCAAACTAATAGAAGAGAAAGTGGGGAAGAGCCCTGAACACATAGGCACAGGGGAAATTTTCAATGGCTTATGCTTTAAGATCAAGAATCGACAAATAGGACCTCATAAAATGCCAAAGCTTCTACAAGGCAAAGGACACTGTCAATAGGACAAAACAGCAACCACAAGAGATTGGGAAAAGATCTTTACTAATCCTACATCTGATAGAGGGCTAAAATCTAATATATACAAAGAACTCAAGGAGTTAGATTCCAGAGAAACAAATAACCCTACTAAGAATGGGATATAGATCTAAACAAAGAATTCTGAACTGAGGAATACAGAATGGCTGAGAAGCACCTAAAGAAATGTTCAACATCCTTAGTCAATAGGGAAATGCAAATCAAAACAATTCTTGAAATTCCACCTCACATTCTGACAAGAATGGCTAAGATAACTCAGGTGACAGCAGATGCTGGTGAGGATATGGAGAAAGAAGAACACTCCTCCACTGTTGCTGGGATTGCAAGGTGGTATGACCACTCTGGAAATCAGTCTGGTTGTTCCTCAGAAATTGGACATAATACTCTGTGAGGACCCAGCTATACCACTCTTGGCCATATACCTGAAGGATGCTTCAACAAATAACAGGGACACATGCACAATTTTGTTTATAGAAGCCTTATTTATAATAACTAGAAGCTGAAAAGAAAACCCAGATGTACTTCAACAAAGGAATGGATATAGAAAATGTGTTACATTTACACAGTGGATTACCACTCAGTTATTAAAAACATTAACTTCAGAAAACTCTTAGGCAAATGGATAGAACTAGAAAATATCATCATGACTGAGGTAACCCAATCACACAAGAACACACATGGTAGGCACTCACTGATAAGCAAATATTAGCCCAAAAGCTCAGAATATCCATGATCCAATTCACAAACCACATGAAGCTCAAGAAGAAGGAAGACCAAAGTGTGGACGCTTCAGACCTTCTTAGAATGTGGAACAAAAATACTTATAAGAGAAAATTTGGAGAGAAAATTTGGAGCAGAGACTGAAGGAAAGGCCATCCTGAGACTGCCCCACCTAGGAATCCATTCCATATACAGACACCAAACCCAGACAATATTGTGGACACCAAGAAGTGCATGCTGGCAGGAGCCTGGTATAGCTGTCTCCTGAGAGGATCTGCCAGATTCTGGCAAATACAGAGGTGGAAGCTTGCAGCCAACCATTGAACTGATAACAGGGATCTCCAATGGAGGAGTTAGAGAAAGGACTGAAGTATCAGACGTGGTTTGCAACCCCATAATAAGAACAACAATAGTAACCATTCAGATCCCTCCCCACCCCAAAGCCCCATGTACTAAACCACCATCCCAAGAGAATCCATCCGCATATGTAGCAGAGGATGGCCTTTTCATGCATCAGTGGGAGGAGAGGTCCTTGTTCCTGTCAAGGCTTAATGTCCCAGTGTAGGGGAATGTCAGAGAGGGAATGTAGGAGGTAGTAGGTGGGTGTGTGAGGGAGCACCCTTATAGAAGCAGGGTGAGGAGAATGGGATATCAGTTTTTTGGAGGGGAAACTGAGAAAGGAGATAAAATTTAAAATGTAAATAAAAATACCAGTAAAAGAAAAAAGAAAAAAATAGAATGTAAAATAAATTATATTGCATTATTTCTCTAAGTAATAGATATAATAACCTAGGTATGATTATCATATTCATTAATGATAATGTCTTCATATCCAACAAAAATCATTATTGAGTGTGCAATTTATGGAAGCACAATGAAATCTACTATATTTATGCCAGGTATTTTAGAAAAAGAGCCTTATGAGACTGAGAACCCAAAAGAACACACAATACCATCTCTAATGAAAACTAAACTAAATGAGAAATTCTGCTTTGATCACTGAACAAAATAAATCATCATCCAATGATAGGCTAATCTGTTATGCTAAACTTGTCTATAATGTATCATTAAACCAAACATGTTTACTTCACAAGAACAGAAAAAAGTTTTATTTGGTTACTATCTACATATGTAGAGTACAAAGATGATTAAGAATTAATGCTCCAATTATATGAATTCTCTGTCTAGCAATTGTTGTCCTTTCCCTATGCTGTTTTAGAGATGTATTATGAGCATAGAGTTAAAACTTTATATAAACATCTGTTTCATATATACCATTAACACTTTAATTTCCTTATTGAAAATATTTAAACTTTGTATGTTTACAAGTATTGAATAAATGCAGTTCCCTGGGAAAATCTGATGCAAAATCTGCCCTGGTGAGAAGGAAAAGTTTATTGACTGTCAATGGTCCTGATTAATTAATAGATTAGGATTTATTTTGATTTTTATATTAAAGCAGTGATTCAGAAGTTGCAAGCCATTATAATCAGATATCACTCAGAATATTTGGTTCATTTTTTGTATTTTTCCATATTCTAAAATCCTATATTACTTTTTTACACAGACACATGAAATATAGTCAGTGTGTAATAATGCCAAAGGCATCTTATCATTTGTGTATCAATAATGATTCCACAGTCTTATGTGTTTAAAGTTTATTCATTGGGTGTGGATATACAACAGAGCACATTTTGCTTCCAGTCAATTCCTCTCTCCTTCTGATTTCTAGAGGCCATCACATTATCTTTCTTCTGCTCCATGATGTTTCTCTTAATCTCAGCCCTATAACAATTGTCCATGCTATGTACATATTGTGGTCTCTGAAACCATAAGTCAAAATGAGTATTTCTGCCTTTTAAGTGTCTTTTCTCAAGTTTTTGACAGTAAGAAAAGTACTAGTAAGACACAAATGCTATATCATATGTATCTCCCAATATGTATTGATTGTTCCATAAATTGTGTCTTAATAGTGGAACACCCCAATCTATATGGACCTATTCATTCTTGTAGTACAAATTATCAGGATCATGCAGTTCTATAGATAAAAAAGAGCGACATGTGGCTAATACCAAAGACTTAGTTATCCAAAAAGTGCTATTTGATGTTCCTTGCCATATGCCCTTACAACCATACAACTCTCCCACACTTCTCAGTGAGTCTTGATCCTGCTGCCTCCTCTGGTTACACAAGTTTCTTTCTAGTTACAGACAATTGCCTTTCTGATACTGTTATCTGTATTTTCATCTCTACAGAACACAGTTTGATACTTTTTGCACAATGGGTGGCACTTCTGTAATCCCCTTGGCCAAATAATGCAATGCTATTTTAAGAGTTGTCACATAGTAAAATATAAAATATTTGACAAAGAGAATACATTTATGCTATTTTCTGTTTCTCTCTGGCAGTTGTATTACAAAATAAAACATCGTCCGTGATGGGAAGAACTTACTGAACTAAGAGCAGAACTGGCAAGAAAATAGTAAAAATTTTGCAGTAAGAAGTTCACCACTCTCATGAACATGGAAACAGATTTCTCTCATTGACTCATAGCCATAAACGTCTCAAGAGAAGACTGTTACTTGGGGTGAATGAAAAGGTAAATACTAAAGAACTCTTTCTTTCCTCTGGCTCATAAAGCGTCATACAGTAGAAATTTAAACTGAGCCATGAAGAGATTATAGAGTACTATTCTCCACACAATCAGATTACTTTATTCAAATAGTACATAAACAGTCATGTCTTGGGATTATAATAAAAAGTTTTATTATGTCATTCTTACTAACACAAGCCTCTTTTTTTATGAACAGATGTCTTCTGAAAGAAAAATGTTTAAAGTATATATTGAAAATAAATG
Source organism: Rattus rattus (assembly GCF_011064425.1). Lineage (NCBI taxonomy): Eukaryota > Metazoa > Chordata > Mammalia > Rodentia > Muridae > Rattus > Rattus rattus. The sequence continues at coordinate 181,922,545 of NC_046154.1, read as the reverse complement.
TACATACATAGAGAGCCCACCCTTCAGAATCTCTTATTTCAGACTTTAAATCGAATCAAGTGGTAAAATGAGATATTGTTCACTTTCTGCTTGATGGCAATAGCTGAAAACATAAACATCCAAAGTGTGATTGAATTTGTCTGAAGGGAAAAAAGTGACTAATATACATAAATTAGACATATTTTTTTACTTTGTGTAGTAAAAATTATTGAAAAATCTCAGTGCAGAAAAAAATCCCAGTCTAGGGCTTCTTACCTGCCTTAGACGATTTATGTTCTCAGCTGAAAGACACACAGCCATTAACTCTTAGTGTGACTTAGGTAGCCCAGTAGCTGGGCAGCTGCCTACCCTCCGTGCTAACATACTAGCATTCAGTACATGAGTAAATCTATTAACTAATTAATACTGCTATTTATCTATTTAATGCCTAAGAACCAGGAAATATATTCATGAGAGTCATAATTATAAATACAAACTATCACAGTGATCTAAAACTATAACTATTGACAAATAGTTAAGCTTTAGAAAAATTTCTTTGTTTTTCTATTTCTTATAAAAAATCCCCTAGTATTTGCATGACAAATGCTAATAATAGCAAGTGCTATATTCATCATATATTGTTGATTTTTGGAGGGAATTTGAGTTTCACTTCTTTTCACTAGTGCTATGGGTATGTATATACTCCTTTGACTGAAGCAGTTGACAATATCATATCTGAATTCCTTATATGTTTCCTATTGTCTGAGGGCTGAGAATGCTGTTTCTGGTTCTTTCTTGCAAAAATTATACCCACTTCTAATAAATTCTCCAAAATCATTAAAATAGTCAAATGCACAAAAACAAAATTCTACAATTAAATCTTTTAAAACTCTTAAAATTTTCCAGATTTTTCTCTGTAAAAATTCATGATTTATTGTTGGTGTAATGGTTCAATGAATAAAGTCTTTAGATCAGTAATGTTAAGGACATTAGCATGTGCCTAAATAGCAGCAGCTTTTCAAGAAAAGAGAGAAGGGATGTAAGAATTCCTGGAAGCTTATGAGACAATTTCTCTGCCCATAGTTTCAAAGTGGCAAAGAAACTCTGCCTCAAGCAATATACAAGGCAGGGACCAATACCTAAGGCTGTCCTGTAACCATACCAACACAAACACACAAACATTCACATATGTTATACACAATACATTATATATACATGCAAAATAAAAGGTCAAATATATCTACTTTTAAAAATAAATAATTATATAGCTGCAGCTTTTAACAAAATGTTAGAAGTTGGAAAGATTATACTCTGCTTGATAGTAATCATATAGCAACAAAATTACTAGAGAAAGGGCTCAGTGTTCATGAGGATTCTTTTACTCAATTGTCTTACTCAGAGTTTGTATTACTGCACAAAACACCATGACCAAGAAGTAAGTTGGGAGGAAAGGGTTTATTCAGCTTACACTTCCACATTGCTGTTCATCACTAAAAGAAGTCAGTACATCAACCGATGAATTCCAGTTCAGTTCTCAGCATCTTTGTGATATGCCTCACAGCCACCTATACTATAAGTTTCAGGGTTCTGAAAATAGCTTTTGGCCTTAGTGGGTACAAGTATACATAAATTGAGGGAGAGAGAGAGACAGACAGACAGAAACAGAGAAATAATGCAGCACAGCACTCATACATAAAACAAATAAACAATCTTTTTAAAATAATAAAAAGTAACTGAATTGATCAGTGGTTGATTTCTAGCAAAAGAAAATAATATTAAGTATAAATGGTTCTTTGCTGGCAAGAGCTGGCAAATATTAGTGAATTTAAATGTGGTATGCATCCACTCTTGTATTTACTTACGTAGACTTTCTACTTTCCATTTCTCATAATTAAATGAGGGCCAGCTTTTTAGATATAAAATAGTCAACCACTAAACACATGACTATAAGCCAGATGCCAACTTTAGCATTCTACAGTACCAGTAAACTATGAGAATAGAGACCCTGAAAATATTTTCTATTTCTTCTACAAACCTGAATTATGTAACAACTTCTTCCCTTGTTTCTCTAAAAGGGCAAAAAAGGCTAAAATCAGGGTCGTTTACCATGAGGGTTCTTTCTTATTTTTTTTTCTTTTTTTTTTATTATTATTAACTTGAGTATTTCTTATGTACATTTTGATTATTATTCCCTTTCGGTTTCGGGCAAACATCCCCTCCCCTCCCCTTCCTTATGGGTGTTCCTCCCCAACCCTCCCCCATTGCTGCCCTCTCCCCAACAGTCTAGTTCACTGGGGTTCAGTCTTAGCAGGACCCAGGGCTTCCCCCTTCCACTGGTGCTCTTACTAGGATATTCATTGCTACCTATGAGGTCAGAGTCCAGGGTCAGTCCATGTATAGTCTTTAGGTAGTGGCTTAGTCCTGGAAGCTCTGGTTGGTTGGCATTGTTGTACATATGGGGTCTCGAGCCCCTTCAAGCTCTTCCAGTTCTTTCTCTGATTCCTTCAACGGGGGGTCCTGTTCTCAGTTCAGTGGTTTCCTGCTGGCATACGCCTCTGTATTTGCTGTATTCTGGCTGTGTCTTTCAGGAAGCGATCTGCATTCACATTTTGATCATCCGTCTTGAGTTTCATTTGTTCTAGGCATCTAGGGTAATTCAAGCATTTGGGCTAATAGCCACTTATCAGTGAGTGCATACCATGTATGTCTTTCTGTGATTGGGTTAGCTCACTCAGGATGATATTTTCCAGTTCAACCATTTGCCTCAAATTTCATAAACTTCGTTGTTTTTTTGATAGCTGAGTAATATTCCATTGTGTAGATGTACCACATTTTCTGTATCCATTCCTCTGTTGAAGGGCATCTGGGTTCTTTCCAGCTTCTGGCTATTATAAATAAGGCTGCGATGAACATAGTGGACACGTGTCTTTTCTATATGTTGTGGCATCTTTTGGGTATATGCCCAGGAGAGGTATAGCTGGATCCTCAGGCAGTTCAATGTCCAATTTTCTGAGGAACCTCCAGACTGATTTCCAGAATGGTTGTACCAGTCTGCAATCCCACCAACAATGGAGGAGTGTTCCTCTTTCTCCACATCCTCACCAGCATCTGCTGTCACCTGAGTTTTTGATCTTAGCCATTCTCACTGGTGTGAGGTGAAATCTCAGGGTTGTTTTGATTTGCATTTCCCTGATGACTAAAGATGTTGAACATTTCTTTTTAGGTGTTTCTCAGCCATTCGGCATTCCTCAGCTGTGAATTCTTTGTTTTAGCTCTGAACCCCATTTTTTTAATAGGGTTATTTGTCTCCCTTGGGTCTAACTTTTGAGTTCTTTGTATATTTTGGATATAAGGCCTCTATCTGTTGTAGGATTGGTAAAAGATCTTTTCCCAATCTCTTGGTTGCCGTTTTGTCCTAACCACAGTGTCCTTTGCCTTACAGAAGCTTTGCAGTTTTATGAGATCCCATTTGTCGATTCTTGATCTTAGAGCATAAGCCATTGGTGTTTTATTCAGGAAATTTTTTCCAGTGATGAGGGTTCTTTCTTATTTGTTGTTTATTGCTTTATTTATTGATTTTGGGTGGTTTGGCCTTTTCTTTGTTTTCCAACTCTATGATTCTTATGTCTCACACAAGACACTTATGTTATGCTAAGGACATAACATTTTGCCAAATAAATTGAGAAAAGAAAAATCTCTCGTTAATATAAATTCAAAACAATTGCTACATGAATTAAATACTTTGAATATTTCCATAAGGACTTTTAAATAATAATTACTTATTTATGTCTATTACTTATTTATGTCTATTACTTATTTATGGTGGAGAGTTGGATAAATCATTCATTCTTAAAGTCCCTTTAAGTCATTCGTGCAGACTTTTTTAAATTTGAATTGTATGTTCTAGACTGATTTCTTACTGAGGGCCATAAATCATCTATTCAAATAACCATGACAGAAAGTCAATATTTTCCCCTTCATTTAAGGTAAGCCATTCAACATATCAATAGAAAATGGGAGGCCCAACTTATAGAATTTAGAGAGCTTCTCTCATTAGATATTTCTATTTAAATAGAACAAAGATGATTTCGCATATATGAAAATATTAGGAATAAAACACTGTTCTGTAAATATTGCTCAGTAGGTAAGATCACTTGCTGTTCTTTCAGAGGACTAGGGTACCCATACTTAGTGGCATACAATAATGTATATTTTAAACTTACTAGTATCTGATACTCTCTTTTATACTCACAGTCTTTCACATATATATGGCACATGGCAAACACACACAAACACAGAAGGAGCAGGAGGAGAGGGAACAGGAGGAGGAAGAGGAGGAGGAGGAAGAAGAAGAGGAAGAGGAAGAAGAAGAAGAAGAAGAAGAAGAAGAAGAAGAAGAAGAAGAAGAAGAAGAAGAAGAAGAAGAAGAGCAAAGAGATGGAAAGAACAGAAAAAATAAAATCTAAGAAAGAAAACAAGTTTGTTAAATTTTCACTATAGCCAGTGGAATCCGATTGACCACTACCCACACTGGTCTATTCTCTCCCTGTTTCCAGAACACCAATTTCATCAGCTTCCTCACAAGTGATGATGGGAATATCCAAAATGTTCTTCTTCTCCAAGAGTTGCACAGGTGCTATATCCTATGCAAAATAAGGCCTACCCTCCAGTGAGAGAAGGATGCAACATAGAAGAGGCCCTACAAGTACTGTACTGTGATTCAGCCTGGAGAAACACAAAGACCTAGGGATATATTAAACACAAAGACCATCACACTATAATATAGTAGCTCTCAACCTTCCTAAAGCTGCAATCCTTTAAAATAGTTCTAAAAAAGTTAGATTCTGGTTCTTAACCCCAACCCCATGTTCCCAGAAATAATACTCAGACTCAAAATGTATATTCCTTGGTAATATAGCTAGGCTCTTCTCTGACTAGATCTAATTGAAAATAATCCACTTATTTTCACCTACAATTTCCCACATAGCTTGATACCTATGCCCAGGTACCATGCATCTCTCTCATATCTTCCTGGGCTCATCTCCCTGCCCTGGCTCTATTGCAGAATTCTTTCTCCCTCCACATGGTCCAACTTCTATTTCCTACCTAAGTCATCAGAGAAATGCAAATCCAAAAGACCCTGATTCCACTTCACACCAGTCAGAATGGATAACATCGAAAATGCAGGTAAAAGCAGATGCCAATGAGGATGTGGAAAAAGAACACTCCTCCACTTTTGGTAGGATTGCAAGCTGTACAACCACTCTGGAAATCAGTCTGGTGATTCCTCAGAAGATTGTACATAGTAATGCCTAAGGATCCAGCTATAGTACTCCTGGGCATAAACCCAAAAGATATAACAAAGACCCATGCTCAACTATGTTCATATAAGTGCTATTTAGAATAGCCAGAGATGCTGGAAACAACTGAGATGTTCCATAACAGAGAAATGGGTACAGAAAATGTGGTACATTTACACAATGGAGTATTACTCAGCTATTAAAAACAATGACTTCATGAAATTCTCAGGCAAATGGATGAACCTAGAAAGATATCATTCTGAGTGAAGTAACTCAGGCAACAAAAGAACACACATGGTGTTAACTCACTGATAAGTGCATATTATGCAAAAATCTCAGAATATCCACAACACAATTTTCAGACCATATGAAACTCAAGAAGAAGTAACAAAGAGTGGGTACTTCAGTCCTACTTAGAAAGGTAACAAAATAATCACAGGAGATAGAGGCTGGTGGGGACTTGGGAGGAAGAGAAGAAAGAGAGAAAAATAAGGAGGGCAGGGTCAAATGTGGGAAGTGATGGGGGGTATACAAATGGTCAGAAAATTGAACAGAGGTGTGTAGCAATAGGGCATGGGAAAATGGGTAGCTAACAGAATGTCCCAGATGCCAGAAATGCAAGAGGCTTCCAGGACTCAACATAGATGACATTAGCTGAAATACCCAACAAAGAGAATAGGGAGAACCTGTAGAGACAATATGGAGATGTTAGGTCCCTGGTTGAGGAATGAGGCCACCCAGCCTTCTCAAAAAATATTTAACACAGAATTACTCCTGTCTAAAAGAAATGCATGAACAGAAATTAGAGCAGAGACTGAAGGAAAGGCCACCCAGAGACTGCCACACCTTGGGATTTATCTTATAGGCAGCCACCAAACCCAGTCACTATTGCTGATGCCAAGAAGTGTTTGCTGAAAAGAGCCTGATATGGATGTCTCCTGAGAGCCTCTGCCAGAGCCTTACGAATACAGATGAATATGCTTGCAGCCAACCATCAGACTAAGCACAGGGACCCCAATGGAGGAGTTAGGGGAAGGACTTAAGGAGCTGAAGAGGTGTTGCAGCCCCATAGGAAGAACAACAATATCAGCCAATCAGACCTCCCACTCCCACTCCCCCCACCAGAGCTCCCAGGGACTAAACCAACAAACAAAGAATGTACATAGAAGGACCCATGGCTCCAGCACATATGTAGCAGAGTTTGGCCTTATTTGGTATCAATGAGAGGGGATGCCCTTTGTCTTGTAAAAGCTTGATGCCACACCATAGGGGAAGACTAGGGCTGTGAGAAGAGAGTTAGTTGGTGGGTGGGTGGGTTGAGGAGCACCCTTATAAAATCAGGGAGGGGTGGAGTAGGCGGTTTGTGGAGGGGAAACTGGAAAGGGGGATAAATAAAATAACCAATAAATAACTTAAAAATAATAAAAATAAAAAAATAAAGTCATGAATTTTAGAAGAATAAGGAAGGGTTTATGGGAGTTTGGACAGAAGAACAAGAAGGGGGAATTATGCTATTATATTATAGTCTTTTGAAAACAAGAGAAATTTTCTTTAAAAATTATAATTTTAATAAATTACAAACTATATATCCAATCATCTGCCTAAGTCACCAAATGAATTTATTTGACTTGCTATTGTTAATGATAAAGATCTTGGCACAACACAGAGACATATCATTTGGCTAAGAGTAGAAAGATCAATTCATGAGAACTAAATGGAGTAAAATAAAAAGCTCCTTAATTTTAACACATTTCCATTACTAGAACTTTCCTTTACAAATCTTTCTGAGCATGCGTGTGTGTGTGTGTGTGTATGTGTGTGTGTGTGTGTGTGTGTGTGTGTATGTGTGTCTGAGGCTGATTAATCTCCCACTTTAGTCATAGAGTAACAGTCTATAGCAATCAAACACAAACCTTGATGACATAGCTGATCTTGTTCTGGCAACATGCCGTCTTCAGTTCTTCCAGAGATGCAAGCACATGAAGGCAACCAAACATATCTGTTATGTATGTGAGTTCTAGAGACCTCAATTCTAGCTCTTGTGATTTTGCAATAAGCAGTTTAACCAACTGAGAAATCTAAACAGCACTCAATACTAAGAGCTTTTCAAATTAACTATTCTTTTAGGAAACTAAAGAAATAATTCTGAATCTTATTGAAAGGTATTATTTGTCCATGGTATTCTTATTCATTTAACAAAGGTTCCATTTCACCACCAAATCATTTTTTAATATATGAAAAAGAACATATTAATTTATTAATTGTTGCCTGAAAATTTCAATGCTTCTGACTTTTTGAGGTAGAAGTTGTGAGCAGGAGATAGCTTGAGGAAATATTTTACATTTTTACCTGTGTCAACAATGTTTCTTTGAGCAGATACTCACTCACACTTAACTAACCCTGATTAAGTTATTGATTAAGCAAACTGAATTTAGAAGAAATTCTTTGGTCAATTATCAATGTTTTGCTTGAGGGAAGAGACATTTGTTTATATATCTCAAAGGAAAATTTATGCTGTACAATGTGCATCTGAAAGGAACCTTTGAACAATCTGGAAAATCTAGATGAAATGGTTGATTTTCTAGAAAGATACCATGTTTCAAAGTTAAATCAGGATCAGATAAACTATCTAAGCAGTCCCGTAATTCCTAAGGAAATAAAATGGTCATAAAAATTTACCAACCAGGACCAGATGGATTTAGTGTAGAAAACTACCAGACATTGAAAGAAAAGCAAATACCAATACTCCTCAAATATTGCACAAAATAGAAATTGAAGGAACAGTACCTAATTCATTCTATGAAGACACAGTTACTCTGATACCTAAAGGACACAAAGGCCCAAAAAAGAGAGCTTCAGACCAATATCGCTTATGAATATAGATTGCAGATACAAAAAAGAAAAAAAAGACCCAGAAGTAAACCCACACACTTGATTTGTGACAAATAAGGCAAAAACTTACAGTGGAAAAGAAGAAAGCATCTTCAATAAATGGTGCAGGACTAACTGGTGGCCTGTATGTAGAATGAAAATAGATCCATATTTATCGCCTTGCACAAAGCTCGAGTCCAAGTGGATCAAGCATCTCAAGGGATACACTGTATATAATAATAGAGAAAGCTGGAAAAAACCTTGAACTCATTGGTATAGGGGAGGATTTCCTGAACAGAACACGAACGGCTCAGGCTCTAAGATCAACAATCGATAAATGGGACCACACGAAACTGGAAAGCTTCTGTAAGGCAAAGAACAATAGAACAAATTGGCAATCTACAGATTGTGTAAAATATCTTCACTAACCCTACATCCTACAGAGGGCTAATATCCTAAATAAAGAACTCAAAAGTTAACCCCCCAAAAAACCCAAATAACCCAATATAAAATGGGGTACAGAGCTGAACAGAGAATTCATAACAGAAGGCTCTCCAGGGACCAATATGCTCTTAAAGAAATGTTCAAAGTCCATAGTAATCAGGGAAATGTAAATCAAAATGACCCTGAGATTCCACCTCACATTGATCAGAATGGCTAAGATCAAAACCTCAGGTGAAAGCACATGCTGGCAAGGATGTAGGGGAAAAGGAACAAAAAGGAACCCATAGATTGTAAAAAGTGTAACAAGTAGGAAGGCCCAAGTAAGGGTGTTTCAGCTCCACTTAGAAGGGGGAAAGGGAGGGAGGGACCTGCATAGGAGAGGGTGGGGAGGAGTAAATGGGAACAGGATCTGGAATGGGGGGACTGGAGAGAAGCCCAGAGGACCAAGAGAATTTATGGAGATAAGCGGCATTGGGGGTGGGAGGTGGGGAACCCTCTAGAATGTGCCAGAGAGCCAGGAGATGAGAGACTCTGAGAACTTAGTTTGGGTTACCTTAGCCAAAAAGCCCAACACTGGGGAGAGGGAATTTGAAGAGTTAACCTCCAGAAGATAGACAGGACCTCAAGTGGAGAGACAGGGTAACTAATCCACAGTCAAAATTTCTGACGCAGAACTGTTCCTGTCTAAAAGAACTGCAGGGGCAAAAATGGAGAAGTAATCCAAGGAAGTGGTCCAGTGACTGGCCCAAATTGACATCCATCTCATGGGGAGACACCAAGGCCTGACACTATGACTGATGCTATGATGTGTTTACAGATATGAGCCTAGCTAGCATAGCTGTACTCTGAGAGGCTCTACCAGCATCTGACTGTGACAGAAGTGTGTGTGTGTGTGTGTGTGTGTGTGTGTGTGTGTGTGTGTGTGTATACATACATGCCAGTGCATGCACAGGGGTGCCCTCAGAAAACAGAAAAGAACATAGAATCCCTTGGAACAAAAATTACGAGTGACTATGAGCCACTTGATATAGGTGCTGTAATTTCAACTCTCTGTTCCTTATAACTGAGCATCAAGGATTTTAACCACTGAGCAATGTATCCAAGTTCAGTATGTTCTTTCTGATAGCTGACAGAGTACAAGATAAAAGACAGTATAAACTAGATGTACAGAAAGGAGTCCTGCCAGAGATCCTAAAACATGGAAGAATGAGTTAGTGAGGATGGTCAGAATGGGGTAGAATATTAGAAAATATACTCAGGCTTAACTCATTTTTAAGAAACGAAAACCCATGGTTCATCATTCAAACATGTTATTTAATATTTGATCAATTCAGGAAGCTATAATAAAGGGAGAAATTTTGCCTCCAAACTGCTTGATTTGAAAGACTTTCAAAAAAAGATATGAACAATGCTTCATAGCCTATCTTTTGAGACTTTGAGATTTGGTAATAGATATGATCAATTTGGGTGCATGAAATTAGAGTAATGCAAAAGTGTGACTTACTGACAGAGGGCTACAGTACCTGAGGGATGTGTAGGATATGAATCACTGGCAGCCTGGCTCATATGTTCCATTAAAGACATTTAGTTACCCCTGGCTATGTTTTCTATAAATATCAAGCAAGAAGTGTTTGGACAGGGGTGGGGATGGGGAGTACAGACAGCAGGGGACATTTCATTACAGTTTATGTTTATTAATTTGCCATGAGTTTGACCCATTTTGTCTCACATACTTCCCTTTCCTTGACAATATGCAAAATCAGAGATGCTTAATGTGTTATCTTTTCCTGGACATGTATTTCTTTTCACTGTGAGCAAGCAGAACAAACCTTGCAAAATTACACTCAGCGTAATAGAGCTGGTATCAGATATCCTGGCATAGAAAGTGAATATTACTCAGAAGGAACTTGGAATGCTTCTCACAAACATTTTGTCTCGTGATAATACAGGGACTAATGGACCGAAGAAAAAAATGAAGACTAATACCAGTTTCTATGATTGCCAAGGAAAAAGTTTGATATCTTTGATACTGATGGAAGATGATAGTAATAAGTAACTATTATTTAATATTTTATACAAAGTTGGATAATTCGATCATTACTATATCTTCATGGTATAAATGTTAGTGTTGCATCCATTTGTGGGTAAGAATATTGAAGCTTGATATTCCTCAGTGAGGCAGAAAATGAGAAAATATTTTATTTTAATTGGGTTTTCCCTGCAAGATGCATTGGACACAGTATTAAGAGAAAAATAATGAAATTTATTTTAGGCTTCCTTATTACTACCGAAAGACAGCACTTTACGATTTTGATGAAGGATAATTATTTCCATATCATTATCAAATTAACACTTTTGATTAGCATACTGATATGTACTTTTCTGAGCACTATAGAAAAAATAAAAATATGTAAGGAAAAATTATATGTAGCCATATATCATTTGTAAACATAACCAGTATAATTTCAATGTCTAGGGTTCATTCCATATGGCTCATAAAATTTCAATGAATAAATTAGAACATTACTATTTATAACTTATATTATTTTATAAAATTTTATTGTCAATAGTATATACTCAAAATTCTCCTCTGGTGTTATATATTACCTACAATTCCCAGATATGGAGAACCATGCATCATATCCACTAAAGTTTAGTGAACTGAAGTTTATGACTTCCATATTATTTAATTTTATGAGTTTTAGTAAATAACTCCAAGTGGACATTGTAAATTGAAAATGCTCCCACATATCCTTATTTATTTCTAAGAATAGTGTGAATTTGGAATCACTCATTATTTTATCGTCAAAATGACCAGCAACTCATTCATAATTAGATACCATTATAATGTAGTGTACAAGTGCATGTTTGATTCACGTCTTCTTTAGAGTAATGTGCTTCCTTTAATTAGTGAAACACTTAAAGCTGTACTAGCAAAACATATAGTAATAGATACTAACACTTAATAAAAATCAAATAAATCAAAATTAATAATAACACCTAAATCTCATGAATATAAAGGGATTTAAATTCTCTTTCATAGTTATCTGCCCACATTAATTTTGTTAAATACTTATTAAATTAAGTCAGAGCTACAGTTTGGACAAAAGCAAATTGTGAACCTTTACAGGCATATAAAAAATCAAGAGTCATTGAATCCTAAATCTATCAAAAGCTTCAGAGTTCTCTTGAGAGGTCATACAGATAGAAACTTGTATAAGCCAAAAGGATTTAGCCTAATTTTTTTCAGGTCCTGGTCTTATGTGTGACAGAACACCCATAGAGATGATCTCCCTGTGGTTGTTTAAATAAAAATGGCCCCTATTAGCATATTACCCTAGCGTTCACCTACTGGGAGGTGTTCCTGTGGGTGGCCCTGTAGCAGGCGGTGACATTCTTGGTGGTTTCAGAGGCTTAGGCTGAATCCACTGTGTCTCACTTCCTTCCTGCTACCTGTCAATCTAGATTGGAACTCTCAGCTACCTCTCCAGCACTGTCTGTTTACAGGCTGCCATGCTCCCACCATTATGGTAATGGACTAAACCTGTGAAATTGTAAGCCAGCCCCAACTAAATGTTCTCCTTTACAACAGTTGCTGTGATAACATTAATTTTTTCAGCAATAAAGAACTAAGATGTCCCCAAACACAGAACCCAAAGTATATACTATTAGGCCAGCCCTTGAACCACTGTCCATGGATAGCTTATCTGCCCTGCGTGCTCAAGCTTTGTCACCTTTGTCCATCTTAGGGACCTCAGGGCACACTTCTGTGGTCACACCCAAATACTAGGCAGGAGGAGGGATCCAGGGGACTCATTATTCCTCTCAGTCTTCTCTTGATGTTCATTGTTCAAGTGCTTATGCCTCTTCTCATCAGCTTTGAATGGAAAGTGTCTTCAGGTTGGCAGAACCAATGAAGGACATTGTGAAGACAGGACACTAATGCAGGACACCCCTTGCCAGGTCCACGCCAGGCTCAGGATTCAGCTCTGGCTTGTTCTGTGGTGAATGTCAAACAGGTCCAGCAGCCCCTTCCTGGCCTTCATCTACTAAGCTAAGGAATGTTCTAGTGCCAAGGAAGCAACACATGGTAAGTGACAACAAGGCCAAGAAAACTGGAGTAGCCATATTTTCCAATTCTATGTTAATTAAATTGAATATTGTCATAATTTAAATTTATAAAAATATTTTCACAGGGTATAATAAGATTCATAATGAAAAACATACAAGATTTTATCCAAGAAAGTACTTTATTTTCTATGTATATGTTGAGTTTTAGTGCATGTAAGAGCAATGGATATGAATAACCATATCTGTGTGTGTGTGTGTGTGTGTGTGTGTGTGTGTGTGTGTGTGTGTGTGTGTGTGTATGGGGCAGGGGTATTACAACTTATTCTTCAACACTTGGGTCATATCTATAGTGTTCTTTTTATCCTATTTTTTGGTTTTCTTTATTTGTTCTTGTTTTTAGATGAGTAAAGCAGTTTGAGAAATTCTTATAATCATAATTCAATATTACCTCCAAGTTATTTACCAAGGAACAGTTAATCAGATATTTACATGACTCTGGGTTAGTAGACCCACATATGTATGGTATGAAATAGACATCTAAAAATTTTTCTACCAGAACTCTGGAGATATAAACATGTTGTAGAAAATGCAGAAAAGGAGGAAAATAAGTACTTTAAGAAAATGTATGTATATATAACACCGAAACTGAATGGTCATGCAACTTAATGTGAGAGTCACAAAATAGTTAGGGACTCACACGGTTTCTAGTATATAATAGTACTGGTAGAGGACCTTTGCTCTATTTTTATAGATCACATAAGTTAAGTCTGGCATAGGACCTTGCAACTATATTTTTAATATTAATAAGATGTAAACAAGCATATCTCAGAGCACTCTGACCAACCAGACTAGTCTATTAGGACAATCATACGTCAGTGACATACACATACATGCACACACATGTCGTACAGGAAATGAAGAACAAAACTCAAGATTGCCTTCTGAACTTCTCCCAGATTCACACTTTTGCATACACATATACAAAAGCATGCACACACATGAAAATAACATACACGTACTAAAAATAAATAATTGTGCAATATCCAATGGTTTATTGAAAACCAGATATATAATGGATTTAAGATTTTGTACCAATCAACTTTACTGGAATCTTGGTTCTGAAAACATACAATGGTCCCTGCACTGCACAGGTTATCCATCACTTAGCCTCAGTGAATGCTACTGAAATAAGCTAGATGAAGTTTCTGGAAGGTCATGTTTTTGTAATTTGATTTTATTTTTATCTTATGTTTTAGCCTTTTACTGCTGTGAACAAACACCCAGACCAAGGCAACTCTTATCTTTTTTTTTTCTTTTTTTTTTTCTTTTTTTCGGAGCTGGGGACCGAACCCAGGGCCTTGTGCTTGCTAGGCAAGCGCTCTTCCACTGAGCCAAATCCCCAACCCCCAAGGCAACTCTTATAAGGACAACTCTTAATTGGGGCTGGCTTGTAGGTTGTGAAGTTCAGTCGATAATCATCAAGGTTGGAGCATAGCAACTTTTAGACAGAGCTGAGAGTTCTACATCTTCAATGGAAGGCTGCTAGGAGAAAACTGGCTTCCAGGAATCTAGGACAAGGGTCTTAAAGCCCATACACAGAGACACATCTACTCCAACAAAACCACCCCCTAATAGTGCCACTCCCTGAGCTAAGCATATACAAACCATCACACCTTATATGGAATGAATTCTACACACACACACACACACACACACACACACACACACACAATGACTTAGTTAAAGTAAACAAAGCATATATTAATTCCCTACAATTATTCCTCACCATGTAAATATCAAATTAGTTTATCCTTGAATTGGATTGTGCTAGGATGTTTGATTTAAAACTTTAGCATCTGAGCAGCAAACCACCAAACTGAGAATAGGACCCCCTTGTGGGGATTCAGAGGAAGTATTGAAATAGTTGAAGGAGCTTGCGACCGTATAAAAACAATGCCAACCAACCAGAGCTTCCAGGGACTAAACCACTACCGAAAGACTATACATGGACTGACCCTGGAATACAACTGCATAGGTAGCAATGAATAGCCTTGTTGGGGCACCAGTGGAAGGGGAAGCCCTTGGTCCTGCCACGGTTGGACCCCCAGTGCAAAGGAATGTGGAGGAGGGCAATAAGAGGGATGTATAGGGGGAATACCTGTATGGGGGAGGGGGAGGAGAGGGAGTTGGGGGGCTCTGGACAGAAAACTAGGAAGGGGATAACCTTTGAAATGTAAGTAAAGAAATATATAATAAAAAATTTAAAAAAGAAAAAAAACTTTAGCATCTGAATTGCCAACCTGATTACTATTTTAAAAACTCAATATATTATTTTTGTCTTGGCAATAGGTCAGAATTTCTGACATTAATAGCCCTAAACAGAGTTCTGCAATTCCTATATTTTATACTTAATAAATAGTAAAATGATGTATGTACAAAATAATAACTTGAAAGGTTTTTTTTTAATTTATTATAAGTAAACCCACAATGTGTATATCTGTTTTATCTGCTGATTTCTTATAATTGCATAAAAATTCCTTGGGTCAAAAGTCTTGAGTTACAGTCGTGTATTGCACACCTTTCTAAAAATAAATAATATTGTATCCCAATGACACATGCAGAAAAGAAAGGATAAATGTCACTACTGTAATCAGTTAGCACAAGGTCAAACCAAAGATGTGGTCAGACAGTGTCTTCCAGCTCTAAATATGCAATGTGCCTTATTAAGAGGTGATTTATTTTATGTATATGTGAATGCCAAACATTTTATGTAAACCACATGTATGTGTAGTGCCTACAGAAGCCAGAAGCTATTGGATCCTCTAAGAAATTACAGAGTTACAAACATTGTGAACTGCCTAATGTGGGTGCTGGACATTGAAGCATTATCCTCTGCAAGAGCAGCAAGTGACAGCTACCATTAAACCATCACACCAGCAACCCGAGATCACATTTTAAAACTCCTATGTAGAGGGATTTTATTCATGAAATTTAATCAATAAAACTGAACATAGCCCGAATCAAGATAAAGGCAGACTGTACTTTATCTTTTAAAAATGAGTGTGTCTTTCAAATAATAACCCAAACCAAGAGTTTGAGAGTGTTATTCACAGGAGCTTTGAAAGCTTTTACAAATGACTATAGGACACTTGGTGTTCATAGTTCATGTTCAATGTCCTTTTCTTTCATAGTATTTCCTAGCTTGATCATATACATTTGGGGGAAAAGAGGACATTGTTGGATTGATATAAACTAAGTCTGGGGAGAATGTGCAAATGAACTATGTCCATTTGGAAGACTTTGATAACTGAGGTGATGCTATTTTTAAAAAATGAAAATGTATTGAGCTGACATCTAGTGATATCTATCCCAGATCCCTAATGTATTGTTGCAATCTACTGTTTTAATCAGCCTCAGCCCTTTGCCACAACAGTTTGAATCCAGAATTTCTAAAGCAGCTATCTACTCTATTGTTCACTGTCAGAAAGCGTGACCTATAAAAATTATGGATGAAATTTTTACCAAGTTTTGGACTAGCACATTGTATCCAAAAGATAGGTCTAAGAATAATTGTATCAGAATTGGTATCTTGATATCACAAAACCCTGAAGCATGGAGTATTAAACTTTAAATGAAATGCAGGCAAAGGGCTCAAATACCTGAAATAATTTGGTGTAAAACAAGGTGAGACAGAGAAAAGATAAATAGAAAAGTCGTCTTAGTTTGCATTTGTTTGGACTGAGAAAAATCCTACCTGTCCCAACGAGCATGCATTTTTAAGACAATCACTTGTACCTGGATCCCATTCACAATTCTGGCATAACTACACAAGTATGATATTGCAGATTTGAGGGAGAAAGTATAATTTACCTGGAGGTACTTGAATTTTGAGACATATAATGAACTATAATGTAATAGATAAGCATCTGCCACACAGACCTATGCTTTCAGTATCCTGTGTGTCTTTCCTCCAGCTCCACTCATCCTCCATCCCTCCATCCTCCATCTTGTGTGTGTGTGCATATGTGTGTGTGTGTGTGTGTTTATGTGTGTGTGAAATAAGAACTATATGTAGCCCAAACTGGCCTGAAAGTTGCTATGCAAACCAGGCTGGCCTGAAGCTCTCAGAGATCTACCTGCAGTGATTAAACCATTCACCACCAAGCTTATCTGTTCTTTGTTTTAAAAAATATTATGTGACTTTCTTTGACCAATAAGACATTAGGAAATTTGATATAATAAGACACCTGAGAGGTGCTTACATAGTGTGTGTCGTCCTTATGTAATGACCCTTCTTGTCATTCTCTGAGTCAGGCAACCATTATGTGAGGAACTGTACTATATCTATAAGGAGAAATCACATGGAGGGGAATTGAAGGTCAGTCAGTTGCTGAAGTTAAATCATTAGATATATGTTTTCAATCAAACTATGGCAACCAGCCCTTCATGTTTGACGTTTTCATATCTGATGTCCCTAACATGGATGTACATAAATGTTTCACTGTAGAATCACCAAGTAGACTCATTTTCTGGGCATGAGAAAGCAGTTAAGACTGGATCTCATGTAGCTCAGGCTAGTCTTGCATTCATATTGTAACTGAGGCTTATGATTAACTATTAATCCTGCAGCATTCACCTCCCACATGCTAGGAATACTAGCATGTGTCACTGTGCCTGGTTCATAAAGCAGTTCTTAAGGCACTTTTTTGAGGGATTACTGGAGCAAATGGTAGCTGACACAGCAGGGTTTTCCCCAAGTGGGTAGAAGAGTCACTGGAGCAGTATATGAATCAATAGTAGCATAGATCACAACAAAATCACATGTGACTGTATGCTATGACCTCAGCTTCTCCGTGGGAGAAGGAAACAATGGTCTCTCCCTCCGTTTAGGATAATTGGGTAATTGAGAGATAGTTCCAGGAGTTTGAGGCATTGAGATTCTCGTGCATATATTACCTGCCATGAAAGTTATTCATATTCTTACATGTTAAAATAAGCTTCACATTTAACTCTACGCAGTGATATTATAAACATATTACAGAATAAAAACATATTACAGAAGCCTGCTTTTCATTACAAGCTCAAAGTAATAATGGAAAATCTGGCAAGCAGTAGAAAACTGTATAATTCTTAAGAAATAGACTTAAAGAGAAACTAAACAAGTAAAAGAATATTCATACTAATAACAGCAACAGTTCTATGTAATACTGTGTTATAAATTGTGTATTCTAGATTGCATTTAATTCTATTCTCTAAAGATAGCACTTAATCTGAAATATAGTATTTCAAATACATTAGGAATTTAAGAGTTTCTATCCTGTGTATATTTTTATTACTAAAAATAGATTGGGAGATTTTGATGCATTGCGTTTTTGGTTTAGTTTTTACAAAACCTTAACCTTGGATTCATAGGTAGAGGGAGGGTACCTGAAAGGACTTAGGCTAAGGAATAAATATGATTAAAGTATATTTAAGTTTAGAAAGCTTAAAATAATAAATATCATAAGTAAGGAATGTAATTTTTTATGATGAATATATTTTGAATATGGTTTTGTCACCCCCAACCTGAATGAAATCTTTTCTATCCACACTCCCATAAGAATTCACATCATTGTTATTTCTCCTTTAAAATTACAGACATCTACAGAATAATAGTGCAAGATAAAACAAAGAAAATTGACTAAGTCAAAACAAATAAACAGGAAAAAAAAGGACCAAAAGAAAAAGTACAAGAAACACAGATAGATATAGAGATAAAGGCAAACACATTTGTACATAGAAAAACTCATAAAACAGGAAGCCATAATACATATACACAAAGGATCTGTAAGGTTAAATAAGATGGCCTTAAAAATCTCTTTGAGTCAACAAACCTTTAAAGATTCCACTGAATTATGTTGATCATCTCCTACTGGGCATGGACCTGCCCATAAGAGTGATTTGTATCCCCACTGAGAACTCCTAAGAAAGAAATAGTTTTTCATTTGCAAGTAGTTATCAATTGGAGGGTGCTTCTGAGTGAGGGTTGCGACTTGTGTTCACTTCCCTTCTTAACACTGGGATCTAATGTAGGTAGAACCATGCATTTTGCCACAGAGTCGTTGAGTTCAACTGTACATTTGTTCTGTGTTCAGAGCATCCTATTTCTTTGATGTCCTCTATTCCATTTGACTGTTATACTTTTTCTGCCTCCTCTTCTTCAAGATTCCTTGAGACTTGAAGAGATGGGGTTGATGGAGAAAAGAGATGTAGGAATGAGTGTTTTAACCTCTTCCTCTTTCCACATGGTCTGTATATAAGTCTCTGCATTTGTTCCCATCTACTGCTGAAGGAAGCTTATTTGATGATAACTGAGTAAGGCACTGGTCTATGAGTATAGTAGAATGTCACTAGGAGTCATTTTATGGCCAATGCCTTTGGCAAAACAGTATTTGGTTAGCAACTACATTCCTGGCCTATCTGTTCTCAGGTTTTAAGCTACCTGCTTAACTGTCAGAAATGGGTTCCATTTCATGCAATGGGACTTAAATCCAATCTGATATTGGTAGCTATGTCCACATGCTTTCTTCACCATCATATTTGATTGACAGGTCATCATTGTGTATTGAAAAGTTTGTAGATGAGTTGGTGTTTACCATTCTCCTCTGACAGCATGAATAATACCTTCTAATACCATCAACACTAGTCAGTAGGGGTAAAGTCTTTAGGTAGGCACCAGCTTGACTTCATGCCCATTGAGTTCTGTAGCTATAAATCAATAGGCCTTACTATCAGTTTGTAGACAACAATCAATAAACTGGTCGTTTGGGTGACTGCATGACTTCTCTGTCACAAAGATATAATCCATTCCTAGAATGGGAAGCTTCTTTGGTGACAAAAGATATGGAGTTGAGACTCCAGTCTCCCATGTTATTTATCAGTTTCCTTTAGGTCACCATCACATGCATATATTATAGGAATTAAGTCTTCTGTGTATTAGCCCTTCATATGAACCCTCAAGTATTTTATATCAGTTTTTATTTCTATGCCTTGAGAAAAAGGTGTTAGTACATATTTAATATTCATTTATTTACATTTAACATTGTGTTATTAATAATGCAAAGTAAAGGGAATATATTTAATACAAGAGAGATAAAATACTAAACATATTTACTCAGTGCTACTTAGAAATTCTCATATGCAGCATTATTACATAACAATGAATTTATAGGTTATTTCATATTTCTATTATCTATAGCAACTGAAGGGTGTTTGTGATATTACTGTGAAATAATGATTATAACTGAGACACTGGAGCTGAAGGTGTTAAGATTTAAATTGACTGTAAACATAAGACATCTTACCATAACTTCTTAAGAGGTTTCTACAAGAGAAGTAAATTATTGAGGATATAGACAACAATAATAACAATGCCAAACAAGTGTAATGTGGGCCAGAGAAGTATCTGCTGCTGCATTTCATAAGTTTGACTATGAAAGTTCCCTTCAACTTAAGTCTTTGAGTCTTTAAATCACCAATCATGATTATTTTTTAATAAAGAGAAAAGTAACATTTATTGACAGTCACCCATTTTTTAAAAAGCTTTTAGACCTGTTGTACTGGTTGCAGTAACCACCTTTCAGATGTGAAACCAGAGCTTCAGTCAAACATGCAACCTGCTCAAAATGTACCCGCAGTCAGACTTAGAGCTGGGAGCTAGAACTCTAGACCTTATGTTATTTATTTTGATTTCACCATTCTGAATTATAAAACTTGCATTTTTTCTCTTCAAATTATACTCTATTAGAATTATACTCTATTAGAATTTTACTTCTAAACTCTATCCTTTGGTTGTCTTTTCCCTTTCTAAAAGGGATGGAAGAGAAAGATTGGGTATATATTAAAAAAGGAAAGATGAGTTCTAAATCATGAAGAAGTAACATAGGGAAACAGGGATGTACAAATCACAACAGTAAGCTTCTGTGCTGGCTAGGGACTCAGTCTAGGGACATAAAAAGTTCTTCCTGAAAATTCCCTGTTCACATGAATTTCCGTCATTCTAGAGCAATGTATCTCAACCTGTGGTTCACGACCCACTTGGGAGTTGGATGAGCCTTTCACAAGGTTGCCTATGACGACCAGAAAACACAGGTGTTTGTGTTATAACTCAAGACAGTAGCAAAATTAGAGTTATGAAGTAGCTACAGAATTAATTTCATAGTTGGGAGTTATCGCAACATGAGAAACTACATTAAAGGATTGCAGCATTAGGAAGGTTGAGAACCACTGTTCTAGAAGAATCTGAATGACATGTGATAACTACCATAAAAAGTAGGTATAAGTTAAACAAAGAAGAGGCACATGTATGTTATGAAAGCTTTGTATGTTAAGTGCTATTTGCATAAAATGGAAGAACTAGAAAAGTACCATGTAGGGAGAGGGAACAGCGTGACTTGTGGGAGAACACCTAAGAATGGCGTTCTATACAAAGTACAGATGTAACAACCAAATCTGTTGGAGAGAGGAATAGAATCAAAGTGGGAACACAAGGATATAAGGCTCAAGAAACAGCAGAGGACAAGATCCTAGAGTATAGCAGGACCAAAATAAGAGACATGAAGTTAATTCTAATTAAAACACAAATCCATTCAGCCACTTCAAAAAAAAAAAAAAAAAGAGAGAGAACTTTAGTTCCATGTGACTGTTGTGACTATTTTGTGCCATTCATTCTGAGGGGTCACTATTCACATCCCTATGTGGCAGAAGTGAATTTCAATATATGGAATCTTGATTGTTTGTTCATTTAGGTGAAAAAAAGCTTAGTGAAATATTCATATCTCTACAAATATACTATAGACAACATTTTTAGCATAGTAGTAAGACTTGCTCTTCAATTGTTGTTGGGGGTGGTGGGAGTGGTGAGGGTTGTGGGGGTGGTGTGGGTGGTAGGGTGGTATTATAAACCATACCTCAAACATGTTGTATCTTCAAAATGTAACAAGAAGAGTAGGAAAAATGTGAATTACACTTGGGAATTTTTTTCTTACAAACTGCAAAAACAATTCATGCCACTAGACAGCCTATCATTTTTAGTTACTTTATTTTTAAAGATCTGGTTCCTATGGTTTAATTAATAACAGACTGGACAAAATAGAAAAAAATAAAAATCACACTCTCTTGAGGGAGACTTTGCTAAATCCTTCCAGCTTTCTAAACATATTTTAGTTTCTTTCCTTTTTACTCAGCATGAAAAGGTTAGCAGAACAAAACCTAAACTGTAGACTATCTTCTGAACCTGTAGAGTATCCCTGAAACTGTTCCAAAATATTAAATATTTCAGAAGAAAACCAGAGTTTCTTTCAATTAACTTCCCTGCAGAGGGTTTTTTACCTGAAGGAGTACTTAAAAATGGTAATACAACCTCATTTCATTTTTTTTTTTTTTTTTCTTTTTTTCTTTTTATTATTATTAACTTGAGTATTTCTTATATACATTTCGAGTGTTATTCCCTTTCCCGGTTTCCGGCAAACATCCCCCTCCCCCTCTCCTTCCTTATGGGTGTTCCTCCCAACCTCCCCATTGCCGCCTCCCCCACAGTCTAGTTCACTGGGGTTCAGTCTAGCAGGACCCAGGGCTTCCCCTTCCACTGGTGCTCTTACTAGGATTTTCATTACTACCTATGAGGTCAGAGTCCAGGGTCAGTCCATGTATAGTCTTTAGGTAGTGGCTTAGTCCCTGGAAGCTCTAGTTGCTTGGCATTGTTGTACATATGGGGTCTCGAGCCCCTTCAAGCTCTTCCAGTTCTTTCTCTGATTCCTTCAACGGGGGTCCTATTCTCAGTTCAGTGGTTTGCTGCTGGCATTCGCCTCTGTATTTGCTGTATTCTGGCTCTGTCTCTCAGGAGCGATCTACATTCGGCTCCTGTCGGTCTGCACTTCTTTGCTTCATCCATCCTGTCCAATTGGGTGGCTGTATATGCATGGGCCACATGCGGGGCAGACTCCGAATGGGTGCTCCCTCAGTCCCTGTTTTAATCTTTGCCTCTCTCTTCCCTGCCAAGGGTATTCTTTTTCCCCCTTTAAAGAAGGAGTGAAGCATCCACACCCTGATCATCCGTCCTGAGTTTCACTTGCCCTAGGCATCTAGGGTAATTCAAGCATTTGGGCTAATAGCCACTTATCAATGAGTGCATACCATGTATGTCTTTCTGTGATTGGGTTAGCTCACTCAGGATGATATTTTCCAGTTCCAACCATTTGCCTACGAATTTCATAAACTCGTTGTTTTTGATAGCTGAGTAATATTCCATTGTGTAGATGTTCACTACCTGTCCAAGGCCATGAATCTTCGCTACAAAAAGAAGAAGAAGAAAGAAGAAGAAGAAGAAGAAGAAGAAGAAGAAGAAGAAGAAGAAGAAGAAGAAGAAGAAGAAGAAGAAGAAGAAGAAGCAGAAGAAGAAGAAGAAGAAGAAGAAAGAGGAAGAGGAAGAGGAAGAGGAAGAGGAAGAGGAAGAGGAAGAGGAAGAGGAAGAGGAAGAGGAAGAGGAAGAGGAGAAAAAAACATTTTCATTGGTCCTAATTACTGATGTATTCATTAGATCAATGAACTTATCATTTGATTACAAAGCTGTAATAAGCACAAAAAATGCCCCCTTCCTTAACAAACAACTAAATTTTCCCATTTTCAGTGTTGCTATGCAAATGTTAGCAAGCTCGCCAATATGATGCTCTGGAAAGAACAAAGGAGAGTGGAAAAACACATGCAGAGGACTTCAACTATATTCTCATCTATACTGCTTCCATAGACACAATCACTTAACAACTTAATGCCATGATTGTATTTGATTTTGCATTACTCACAAGCCCTTCTGGAATTTGTCATGAATGTGCTCAGATAATCACATGATGTCACTGTTTCATGCTTTCCATGAATATTTGTGATCAAATGCTGTTTTCTATAATGCCTGTAAGAGGCCTGGGCTTCTTCACAGAACAGTGGCTGAGTTTCAAGTGTAATCATCAAGCAGAAGGGATATCTCCATTTATAAACCTAACCTCAAAACCAAATAGCATTAATTCTATTGCTCTGGATCTTCGTATTCTGTAGTAAGGGAACAGAGGGCTTTGAAATCTCTTATGTGAGGAGTATCAGTGTCTTCTTCTGAGAAGAAAATGTCTAATAAGATATAGTGATGGTAGCATCTTAGAAAATTAAGTCTGGCTTGTTTCTCGGGCTTCTGATTCACTCTGTGCTTTAGTTCTCTTCTCTACAAAGTAGAAATATTAACTACTTGATTTACTCCATCTATGATTAGAAATTCTGTTTAGAGGTTATATAACACTTTAAAACTGCTTTTATTGAAAAGCATCAGCTCTTGTTTTGAGAAAACTATGTATTTAGAAGCAGAATAATAGCCAGGCATAAGTATATGTTTCTTCATTTGTATCGGTCTCCAATGTTTACTTGCACTGAGGCAAATTAATAGTTTATTTCAGCCCTGTATGCCATGATACTCCAATCTATTTTTATCACTCTTCAAGGCTGAAGGCACAAAGATAGTTGTAACAATAGGAGTCACTTTCAGCTTTAAAAATATATTACCTTTGTATATGCATGTAAATATTACATGAACATATGCCATAAGGCATAAGTAAAGGTTCAAAAGAGGACATATAGAATTCTGTTCTTTTCTACTATGAGAGCCACAAGTATCAAGATCAGGCTGTCAATCATGACACAGGTGCCCTTACCTGCTAAGCCAACTCATTGGCCCACTGTCAGTTTTTAGAGTTTTCTATTCTTGAATGCCCAAGGAATATGGATGGCTCTATTCATCAAGCATGCAACCACCTTGGATTCCAGGAATAAAACAAAACATGGGGGGGGTGGAGAAAAGGGAACCTCTCATTGTGATGTATTATATAAGAGAAGAATCAATAAAATAAAGAAAAAACTATATTCCAGCAAATAAGTAAATATACAAAAAAATAGAGAATTTTCTTGGTACTTTTAACTCTTAATGAAACAGAAATAGATAATAAAAATGCCCCAACAATAAATGTTCAGGGATAGATGAGTTTAATGCAGAATTTCAAAGAAGAGTCAATGTCAATATTCCTCAAAATATTCCACAAAATGGAAATGGAAGAAACATTGACCAACACATTTTATGAGATGACAGTCACCCTGATATCTGTAGCACACAAAGACAAAAGAAAGAGAATTATATACAAAACGTAGCTGCAAAAAATATACAATATTCGTGAAATAGACTCCAAGAACACATAAAAAACCATCAACCATGAACAAATATGTTCCATCCCAGATAGTCTACAATGGTTCAATACTGTAATCAGTAAGTATGAAGTACCACATAAACAAACTGAAAAAGCAAATACAAATGATCATCTCATTAGATGCATAGAAGGCCCTTGAAAAAACCCAGCACCCCCTCATGATAAAAGTCAAGGAGTGATTTTATCATAATAAACTTTTTTACATAATAGAAGCAATTTACCTCAAGCCTCAAGCGAACATGTAATTAAATGGAGATAAACTCAAAGGGATTCTATCAAAATCAGGAACAAGACAAGGATTTTTGGTTTATATATCTGCTGAACGTCCTGGGTAGAGAAAAAATGCAAATGAGAGAAATGAAGGGGAATGTAAACTGTAAAGAAAGAAGTCAAAGTGACTTTATTTGCAGATGATATGATTACATACATAAGTGACCTTAAAACAGTACCAGGAAAGTCCTGAAACTGATAAATACTCTCTGTGAAATGGCTGCATACAAAATTAACTAAAGAAAGACATCAGTGGGCCTCCTACATAAAAATGACAGAAGGACCTAGAAAGAAATCAAGGAAACAACACCTTTCACAATAGCATGAAATAATATAACTTTTTTTAGGGGGGGATACCTCAAACTATGTTAGTGACTTGTATAATAAAATCTTCAAGTGTTTAAAAAAGAAATAAAAGAAATTATCAGAAGATGGAAAGATTCCAATGGATCTGTAAGATTATCGTAGTGAAAATGGCCATGCTACCAAAAGCAAACTGTATATTCATTGTAGTGCCCATCAAAATTCCATCACAGACCCTTACAGACCTTAAAAAGATAATTCTTAATTTCATATGAAAAAACTAAAACCAAAAAATTAAATAGACCAAAACAACAAACAACACCCCAGGATAGCTAAAAGAGTCCCGAACGATAAGAACTGCTGGAGTTCAAGTTGTACTGCGGAGCTGCAGTAATATAACTGCATGATATTAGCATTAATGGACAAGTTAATTAATGGCATCAAACTGAATATCCAGACAAACTTCCAAGTAGCTATGCACACCTGATTTTTTAATAAAGGAGCAAGAAAGATCCACTGGAAAAAGACAGTATTTTCAACAAGTAGTGCTGGCCAAACAGGGTGTCTGCAGGTAGAATAATATGAATATATTCATATTTATAACCCAGCAGAATTCTCAGGTCCAAGTGGATCAAAGACTTCAGAATAAAATCAGATACAGTGAACATGATAGAAAAAACATTCTTAGCCATCAGGGAACTGCAAACCAAAACTGCTTTAAGATTCATGGGTCCCTCCATGTGTACCCATTGACTCTGGTGGGGTCTGGTTGGTTGATATTGTTGTCTTTCTTATGGTATTGTAAACCCCTTCAGCTCCTTCAGTTCGTTCTCTGTCTCCTTCAATCTTTTCTATAACGCCTCCATTGGGGTCCCCTTGTTTAGTCCTATGTTTAGCTGCAACTAGCCTCATCTATATCAGTAGGGATCTGTTGTTTAAAAAGTGACAACATGAAATTAATAGGTAAGTGAATGCAACTAAGAAAAATCATGCTGAGTGAGGTAACTCAGATCTATAAATACAAATATGGTATATATTCACTTACAAATGTATATTAGTCATTAAGTAAATGATAATCAAACTACAATCCATAGGTCCAGAAAGGTTAGTTAAAGAGGAATCTGGGGATTGGCTCATGGATTTCCCTGGGAAGGGGAAATAGAATAGCTTTTACAGTGGACGGTAGTCAGGTGGGGACAGGAGTGGGGCAGATCAAGTATAGGTGGAAAGGGAATAGAAGGAGAGAATCCTGAAGAAATTGCTGGAACTGGAGTCTATTTGATGAGTGATGTGGACACCTAGTGCAGTGGAAACTTTCTGGAATCTAGAATGAACCTAATATTGGTACTCCTAGCATTGGGGGATAATGGAGTCTCAATCAGCTATTATATCAGTCTCTTATAGGCTGTCAAGGCCTTCAGTAGTAGGAATGGGTTGTATTATATTGAATTTTTGGCCAAGGAGGTCTCGTTAAAAATCCCCAAACATTCCATGTTGTCGGTTAGACATAGGCCTGTCTCTGTAAACTGAGAATGGAGCTCCATTGCTGAGCACAACATCTATGCAACCTAGTAAACACAGTAAAGTTGAGTTTGTACCTTCATGGAACCTTCAGCCTTACATTCTAGTCTCTAGAGTACACAAAGGTACTCTGCAGTCTGTGTGACCCCAAGTCAGTCAAAAAAAAATAATAATCCTATGGGCTATAAGTCCTAGCTGTAAAATATGCTAGGAAAAAGGTGACATCGAACTTGTGGAATTAGCTAAACAATGTTTAATTTGATTTAAGGTCCGTCTACAAGAAAAAATGCATACCCAACACTGCTTGGATAACCAAGAATCACTGACTAAATAGTCTAGAAGCATAGGCTAAAACAAAACATTACTTATCTTAAAAAATCAATAATATGATTTTAATGGTATTATGCTATACTCCTAAATCAGTGCCTCATCCAGTCATCATCATCAGTGAGGCCTCCTCTGGCAGCAGATGAAAACAGATGCATATATTTACAGCTAGACATTATGCAGAGAGAAAAAGTCAAAATTGGATGTCAAATACCTCCCCTCAAATATCAGGAAATTCTATGGAAGAGGAGGCAGAAAGATCATGAAAATCGGACTGTGCAGAAGAGAGCAAGGGAACAAAGCCCTCTGAATCAACTAAGCATGGTGCACATGAAGTCACAGAGACTGAACCACAAGCACATGGGTCTACACCAGGTTCTCTGCCTATATATCAAAGCTATTAACTATCTTTGTATTTTTATGGGAGGCCTGACTATGAGAACAAGTGAATATATGACTCTTTTGCCTGCTCTTGGGACACTTTTATTTCTGTTGGCTTGCCATGTCCTAATTCAATATTATAATTTTGTTTCATTTGATTATATTTTATTTTGTCATAGTTGGCTACTATGTCTTGGAAAACTGTACTTTTCTAAAAAGAGGCAGAACAGAAGTGGTTCTGGAGTAGAGGGGAGGAAGGGAGGAACTAGGAAATGTAGATGAGGGAGAACTATAATCAGGACATATTCACGGCTTAGAAAAAAATAATCTATTTAAAAAACAAAAGAAAACAAAATCAAAGACAAGTAAATGGGTAAAGAGACTATGTCTCTGACAAATGACAAGGAAGAGGAATCTGTGATACCTCAAAGACCCAGAGAAGACCTGAGCAATAATAATTTCAACAAACACCCTAAAGTGGAAAGGAGAAGTCTTACGTATTGCCATCCACTAGACCCGTGCTTCTCAACCTTCCTAACACTGAAATCATTTTATAAACTATCTAATGTTGTGGTGACCCTCAGCCAGAAAAAAATGTTTTCATTGCTACTTTGTAAGTATTATTTTGCTACTGTTATGAATCATAATGTAATAGCTGATATGCAGGATATCTGACATGATCTGTGAAAGTGTCATTTAACCACTTAAAGGGGCCATGAGTTAGACAAAGAACTATAGACAAATAACAATAGCTGACAAAGGGAGAACTAGCTTCGTCCAGTGTCCTAGTTATATTTTATCAACTTGACATAGAGTCATATGGGGAGAAGGAGATTCAGTTTGGAAAACACCTCCACTAGTTATTTTAGGCAAAGCTGTGAGGCGTTTTCTTGATTAATGACTAATTTGAAATGCCACAGACAACTGTGGAGGGTATTGCCCTGTGCAGGTAATCCTAGGGTGTATAGGAAAGAAACTGAGTAAGGAATAAGAATCAAGTCAGTGAGCATCACTCTTCAATGAATTCTCTTTCAGTTCTTGCCTCCAGGTTCCTGCCTTGAATTCCTATACTGAATTTTTTTTATGTTAAACTACAATGGTAAGGTAAAAATAAACCCTTTCCTCCCCACATTGCTTTGGTCTTGCTGTTTTAATCATAGCTATAGAAGGTCCAACTAATACACCCAGGAATGAAATACTGAATTTGTCATACATTCCAAAATTGTGAGTCCTTAAAAATCACATATGTGAAAACCATACTAAACATAGCCAGAAGATTGCATTTTTATACTTACCCATGTATACATAACAGTTATGATCACAACACAGGTGTCAGCAGCTCAATATTTTGGTGTTCAATGTGTTCTGTAAATTAATAGAACCTTACCTTGACTTTGTGGAGAACCACTTAGAATCTTGGAAATTTCCTAGGTTTTTTTGGGACTTCCCAAGAACCACCTTAGTCAAGAACTCAGTAAACCATTGCCTATTGGAAGTTTAATTTGGTGATAAGAGATTTTCATTTAGGGCTTTATCTCCCCTGTTATTTGACAATTTCATTTATATGTCCTTTATATGTGTATCTAATTTTTTACATATATTTTAGAAAGCATGTACTGTATTAGGTTCCTATACAATTCCTCAAATGGTCTTTAGTTTTACTTGTCCTTCAACATATCCCTCCTTTATTCCTCTTCCCTCTCAGTACCTACTTCTTGTATACCCAGAACTATTTTCCCTTCCTAGGTGATCCATCCCTCCTTGTAGTCCTTACTCTCTACTTAACCTCTGTTGTTATATGAGTTATAGTTTGCTTATCAATGACTTGGCAGCTGACATCCAAATATAAGCAAATATATACCATATTTATATTTTTGGATCTGTTATTTCATTTAGTATGATTTTTTTCTAGTTTTGTCTGTTTACCTGTGATTTTCATGATTCCATTATTTTCAATGGCTATATAATAGTCAATTGTATAATTGTACCATGTTTATAGCCTTTACTCCCATAGACTAGTGTCCGTGGTATTGGACAGTACTCTGAATGCTACCAAAGGGGAAAGGTAAATGCAAATCCAGCTACAAACTCTTCAATCTACAGTAATGACCTTCCTGAAACATATGTTATTGCCACAGTGGCACAGAGATTGTGGGAATAACCAACAGATACCAGATTTGAGTTAAGGCGCATACTGTGAGGTAGAACTCATACACAATGATGCTTGTGTGGTCAAGATCCTAAAACTAAATAGACCAGGAACTTTGAGAAAACCAAATACTGTTGTTCAGCTAAAAGAATGAGGTAATAAACCGACTCCTACTGACATTCTGCTGTACTAACAGATGCATACCTTGTTCAGTCATCATCAAAGAAGGTTTGTCCTGTAGCAGATGAGAAAAAAAAATACCCATAGTCAGAACATAGACAAAAAGTGAGAGACCATAGAATATTCAACCCTAAAAATATGTCTCCACCAAATTGTGTGGTGTATCAGAAACAGTACAAAAGGGGAGGCAGAAAGAACAAGAGTCAGAGAGGATAGAGGGCACCATGGAAACAAGACCTTGTAAACACAAGGGAACTAACAGACAAATGAACTCACAGAGAACTCATCCATATTGAAGCATGCACAGTGCCTGCAAAGGTCTGGGCCAGTGGTTTCCTGCAGTGAGAGAAGTGGACACAAGTCCTCATCTCTAACCCAGAAGCTGTTACTAACTGATAAAGACTTGCAGGAGTGTTTTCCCCATCATAGTCACATTTGGGAAACAAACTACTCTTAAGGGTAAATCCATAACAAGAAGGAAATGGTCACCACAAAATGAACTCAATGGAATTTTGAGGGGTTCTTTGTCTCATAATATTAAGTAAGGGTTTCTTCAGAGACCCTTTACATATATATTACGGCTTTGGGTTCTGTGTTTTCATGGAATTTCTGTGTGTACAATCTTGTATCTCTGTGTCTGCATGCATTTCTATTATTTTTTTTTGAAGGAGGGAATCTTTTTCTTGTTCTAATTTGTTTATTCCTTAGATGTCTATTTGTGTTCTAAAGAAGAGACAGGGTGTAGAAAAAAGATAGGGAGGAAATGGGAGAGGCTGAGGATAGGAAATCAGAGTCAGAATATATTCTATAAAAATCAATTTTCAGTAAAAAAATAACATAAAATAATAAAGAAAAGACTGCCAATGTGAGAAGGAGTGAGAGAGATCATTGTGAGAGGCACTGGAGAAAGGAGGTATGGACAGGAATAATGAAAGCAAGGAAAAGAAGAAGTAACATATTTATATTTTAATTTAGTGGTATATAATAACAATCAAATGTAATTTTAATTAAAAACAAAAGATAATGACCCAGAAAGAAACTACTCTATCTTTTAGAATCTGTAGAAAGGTAGACTATTATGGTTTAATATTTACAATTAGTAAGAGAAAGAGGTCTATTCACAGTGGCTAACATACTGTAGCACTTTTCCCTTACTGTACTCAGTATTTAAATACTTGTCAAAATTTTAATATCATAGACTTGTATTCATTTATTCTCCTAGTAGACTTGAAATCCATTATTATAGTCTTAAATATTGTTTCATACTAAGTTAAATAGCACAAGGATACTTTATCATTTTTCTCTATTCTTTATTCTCTTGCAAAATATTAAAAATGTGTTCTACACCTTTATCTCATATAACACATGAATAATTTAAGACTCTAGAAGTCTGCTTATATGTTGCATAGTCATAGTTTTCAGAAATGTAAATTTTGTTGCATGCTCTAAACATAATTTGGGGAATTTCTGAACACATATTTTTAGTTAATTCATTTTCTTTTCTAAAGTTTATGGATTGTTTTTCTATCCCTTCTTGTTTAGAGAATTGTACTTTTAACATGGACCTGCTAAAGAGTTTTTAGCCTTTCTTTATCTGACATTCTTTCCCAGTATTCTTTGTCCCTAGGGATATTTGACAAAAATATGAGTCTGAATGAAAGTTCAATGTTTATGCTTTAAGAACTGTTATGCTGTTGCCTCCTGGCCTCCATGCTCTCTACTGTAAATTTATTATTCCAATGGTCAATGTTTCTTTTGGATAATTGCTTTTATTTGTTTTTAATTTCTGTCTTCAGATGTCTAAGTATAATTTATTTTAAAGTGACTCTGCTTTTAATTTTTAATTAAAATATAATTGCAATATATATATATATATATATCCTGTTGACTCCACTTACTGTTTGTTGTACAGTCTTTTTAATGTTACTTGTACAAATACATCAGTGGCACAACTCTTGTCCTATACTCGATAAACATTGCAGAAGAGGAGACAGAGCAACTCTAGAAACAAGTGGACCATAAAGTCTGCTGTGAAATTGTGTCTACTAAAAATGGCAGAGAAGCTACAGCCATGCTATCTCTACACATAGTTGCCTAAACAAGAACTGAACAGGGGCCACATCAATAGACATGCTTAGTAAATTCAGAGGGGATCTCATTGTTTCACACTTCTTAGTGTATTTTGGTTTGTTTTCAGTGTCCCTGTCTGAGTCTATTTTGCTTATTAAATCCAAAAATTCTGTATTGTGCCCAATTAAGGGATCTTTCAGACGTAGTCTTTTGACTATTTTTGAAATACTATTTGTTTCCTACTGTATTTTATTTTCTCCTAGAGCACCTATGATATAAATGATAGATTAATTTTAAATTCTGTACAACCTAACTCATTTCTTTAATTTAGTTCGTCAATCTATTCCACTATTGTTGGAGATGTTGGCTAGTTCCCATTTTGTTTTTCCTTATGTTTTCTCTTTATTTCCAAGATTTTTAGACTTTAAGAAGATTCAGCATTAAAACTGTTGTAGATGCGGCTTCAGAACTTACAATGAGTTCTTACTAAATCTCTACAACATTTAGGATGGAAAATGTCACTCGTATTGCATATCTTTTAAGAGTGTTTTTTTTTAGCAATAATATTAATTTCTTATTGTTTTGATTTTTCGTTTCCTAAATGAATTGGAGAAAATCTTATTATAAAAAACGCAGCCTTCTGGTTTGCACCTGTACATTGCAGTAGAGCCTGTGCTCTGGATCCCCACCCACTCAGCCCACACTGAGATGCAGCTTGACCCCCCACAAGTTCTGACACTTTTGGGGTCACAGGTGATGCTCCAACTCCTGCCCCAATACCTGATCTAACTGGGATTCCCAGGACCAAGGGTTCACAGGGACCCTGCTCTGCCAAAATCACATATTCCTTCTGGTTTGCACTTGTACCCAGGAGCAGAGACTGTGTTCTCAATCCCCACCCACTCAGTCAACACCCAGATGCAGCTTGACTTCTAGGAGCCCTGACACATCCAGAACAACAGGATCAGAAGCTCACAGAAGGGACAGGCTCCAATCTGAGACAGTAAGACCAGTTAACACCAGAGATACCAGATGGATAGAGGCAAGCATAAGAACATAAGAAACAGAAACTGATACTAGTTGGCAACATCTGAACCCAGTTCTCCAAAATGGTAAACCCAAGACAGCCCAACACACCTAAAAAGCAAGATTCAGATCTAAAATCGCATCTCATTGAGATGATAGAGGACTTTAAGAAGGAAATAAATAACTCTGTTAAAGAAATACAGTAGAACACAGGTAAACAAGTCGAAGCTCTTAAGGAGGAAACACATAAACCTCTTAATGAAATACAGGAAAACAAAGTGAATCAGGTGAAGGAATTAAACAAAACCATCCAGCATCCAGAAATGGAAATAAAAACATTAAAGAACAGACAAAGAGACACAACCATAGAGATGGAAAACCAAGGGAAGAGATCAGGAGTCAGATACGAAAGCATCACCAACAGAATACAAGAGATAAAAGAGAGAATCTCAGGCTTAGAAATATCATAGAAGATGTTGACACAACAGTCAAAGAAAACATGAAAAGCAAATAGCTCCTAACAAAAACCATTCAAGAAATCCAGGATACAATGAAAAGGACAAACCAAATTAACTCAAGGGCACAGAGACAGTATCAAAATTAACAAAATCAAAAATGAAAAGGGAGACATAACAACAGAAACTGAGGCAATTTAAAAAAAATCATGCTTAGAGCCTAGCATTGACCTGAGGTCTGGGACCCCTATAGAAAAGTGAGGGGAAGGTCTGAAGGATCTGGAGGAGATTGCAGTCCCATAGGAAGAAAAATAGTATCAACTAACTGGACCCCTGAGAGCTTCCAGAGGCTAAGCCACCAAAGAGCATACATGGCTGGTCTGAGGCCCCAGCACATATGTAGCAGAGGACTACCTTGTCTGGTCTCAGTGGGAGAGGATGAGCCTAATCCTGTAGAAACTTGATTCCCTAGGGAAGGAGGATGCTCGGTGGAAGTGGATAGGTGGATAAGGAAGTACCCTCTCAGAAGTAAAGCAGAGGCAGGATGTATATAGGTCTATACATTTCTTTCTTTTCAATATATAGATTTAACTTGTGGCTGAAACAGACCAACGGGAATGTTGACAGTTCAAGAGAGGAAGCTCCAGACAGGCCAAATGAATCCCTAATATATTTTTTTCTGACTATAGGTAGAAATTCAACTCAATATCCCAGGGATCAAAGCCAATTGAAAGGATTGTATTAAAAGTACTGGCAAAGTTTGAAAGAAAATATACTTTTAGATGGCAAATTGGCAGTGAACATGGACCATGAAATAGAAGATAGAATTCTAAATTTGTGGACAGTTCATATCGAAGCAATAACTCCAGCTAGATTTGATATAAATAATACAATCTGTATAGAGGAAGGTACATGATATACCCAAGAAGCTGCCATGTTCGCTGTAAAGGTCACAAAGCAGATCCAAAATTATAAACAGATTGTTCTATTGACAAAAATAACTTTATAAATTGATTGATAAGCCCCTGAAATACAGTTCCAAAATCAAGTGTTCTTTCTGAATTTTCCACTCTACTCAGGATAATGTGTCAAGTTATTTTCTAGCAAAGCCCAATCTCTTGGCTTGAAAATCTATAGCAACTACAAACTATATAAGCTCAAAGCTTTATAAGCTAAAGGCAAGGGTAAAACTTTTATCCATGACTCATCTTCTAACAAAGGACTTCTAATTTCATTGGTCCTTCATGTGCTATATGTTTATCTAGGAACTAGCCTTCTATAATGTGATATGATGTAGGAAATAAGTGTATTTTTAAAAATTGAGGAAAAAAGATATCTTATCTGAAATGCATGGTATGAAAAGCAAAGGAAAAACTTGAGACAAATTTTGCTCTAAGAAGAAGAAAAATAAGTTCCTTGTGCAAAGTCTTTATTATTCCATTTGTAACCTGAAAAACCCAACTTCTAGAAATTAAAGTAACAGGAAAAAAAAGACATCGGTAGTAATCAGTTTCTTACAGCTTTTGGAAGATGGTGCCTAGAGGAAGGCTTAAAAGTAAAGAACAATTCAATAATGACAGAGATAAAATTTCCATCCAGCCTAAGATGAAGAATTAAACAGATATTTTACAGTAGTAAATTATATATTTTGTATATTATATAAATTGTATTTTATATGTATAAATGCATCTCAAATTTAGTGATAACCTGACATTATTACTGACTTCTCTACATTAAATAACATCCACAAATTCATGGTTATTCATGAAAGAAAATCTAAATTTGAAGATTACACATACTTGGGATAATTTTTGGAACATATTCATAAATTAGTATTAGTAAACTTTAGCTCCCAAAAATATAGCTATATCATAAAATCTTTCTTAAAACTACAACTTTGAATGACTAAACTTATAACAGTGAATACAATAATTGTACAATACACTTGCTGTGTGATAATATCTCTTCAATAGAAAAAAAATAAAATCTAAAATCTTATAAAATTATGTCATTATTCTAATGACTGACAAATTCCTATACTAGAAATATTAAAATGTACACCTGAACTGACTAAAACAAATCACTATACAAACATTATGGTTGTATTTAATCTTTTAAAAATGATTCTAATTATAGATACATGGCATTTTTTTTACCACATACTGTAATAAAACAAAACAATGAAACACAGGATGGCAGATAAGATCAACTTGACAATGTCTTTCTTTTTTATTTTTTTTTAATTTTTATTAAATTGGGTATTTCTTATTTACATTTCAAATGTTACTCCATTTCCCAGTTTCTTTTCCATCAACCCCCCAAACCCCTACCCCTCCCTTTTTATAACTGTGTTCCACTCCCCATCCATCCCCCCTTAGCACCCCCAACACAATCCCTTAGACTAAGGGCCCAACCTTGGCAGGACCAAAGGTTTTCCCTTCCACTTGTACCCCAGCAAGGCTATTCACTGCTACATATGCAGTTGGAGCCCTGGGTCACTCCATGTATACTCTTTGGGAAGTGCTTTAGTCCCTGGAAGCTCTGGTTGGTTGGCATTTTTGTTCTTATGGGGTCGCAAGCCCCTTCAGCTCTTTCTGTCCTTTCTCTAATTCCTCCAAATGTTGTCCCATTCTCAGTTCAGTGGTTTGCTGCTAGCATTCACATCTGTATTTGACATGTTTTGGTGTGCCTCTCATGAGCCACATGTGGGGCAGGTTCTGAATGGCCGTTCCTTCAGTCTCTGCTCTAAAGTTTGGTTCCCTATCCCCTCCTATGGATATTTGTGTTCCCCTTTTTAAGAAGGACTGAAGCATATGCATTTTGGTCATCCTTCTTCTTGAGGTTCCAGTGGTCCGTGCATTACATCTTGGGTAATTCGAGCATTTGGGCTAATATCCACTTATCAATGAGTGCATACCATGTGTGTTTTTCTGTGATTGGGTTACCGCACTCAGGATGATATTTTCTAGTTCCATTCATTTGCCTATGAATTTCATGAAGTCGTTGTTTTTGATAGCTGAGTAGTACTCCATTGTGAAAATGTACTATATTTTCTGAATCCACTCCTCTGTTGAAGGGCATCTGGATTCTTTCCAGCTTCTGGCTATTATAAATAAGGCTGCTATGAACATAGTGGAGCATATGTCTTTGTTGTATGTTGGAGCAACTTTTGGGTATATGCCCAAGAGAGATATAGCTGGATCCTCAGGCAGTTCAATGTCCAATTTTCTGAGGAACCTCCAGACTGATTTCCAGAATGGTTGTACCAGTCTGCAATCCCACCAACAATGGAGGAGTGTTCCTCTTTCTCCACACCCTCACCAGCATCTGCTGTCACCTGAGTTTTTGATCTTAGCCATTCTGACTGGTGTGGGGTGGAATCTCAGGATTATTTTGATTTGCATTTCCCTTATGACTAAAGATATTGAACATTTCTTTAGATGCTTCTCAGCCATTCTATATTCCTCAGCTGAGAATTCTTTGTTTAGCTCTGAATTCCATTTTTAGTAGGGTTATTTGGCTCTCTGCATTCTAATCTCTTCAAATCTTTGTATATTTTGGGTATTAGCCCTCTATCAGATGTAGGATTGGTAAAGATCTTTTCCCAAGCTGTTGGTTGCCGTTTTGTCCTAATGACCATGTCCTTTGTCTTGCAGAAGATTTGCAGTTTTATGAGGTCCTGTTTGTCGATTCTTAATCTTAGAGCCTCAACCATTGGTATTTGGTTCAGGAAATTTTCCCTAGTGCCTATGTGTTTGAGATTCTTCCCCACTTTTTCTTCTATTAGTTTGAGTGTATCTGGTTTGATGTGGAGATCCTTGATCCACTTGGACTTAAGCTTTGTACAGGGCGATAAGCATGGATCGATCTGCATTCTTCTACATGCTGACCTCCATTAGTTGAAAATGATATATTTTTCCATTTGATGGTTTTGGCTCCTTTGTCAAAATTCAAGTGACCATAGGTGTGTGGGTTCATTTCTGGGTCTTCAATTCTATTCCACTGGTCTATCTGCCTGTCTCTGTACCAATACCATATGGTTTTTAACACTATTGCTCTGTAATACTGCTTGAGGTCAGGGATGGTGATACCTCCAGAAGTTCTTTTATTGTTGAGGATAGTTTTGCTATCCTGGGCTTTTTGTTACTCCAAATGAATTTGCGAATTGTTCTTTCTAACTCTATGAAGAATTGAATTGGAATTTTGATGGGGATTGCATTGAATCTGTAGAATACTTTTGGTAAAATGGCCATTTTTACTATATTAATCCTGCCAATCCATGAGAATGTGAGATCTTTCCATCGTCTGAGATCTTCTTAATTTTCTTTCTTCAGAGACTTAAAGTTCTTATCCTACAGATCTTTCACTTGCTTGGTTAAATTCACAATGGGGTATTTTATATTATTTGGGACTATTATGAAGGGTATCATTTCCCTAATTTCTTTCATAGCCTATTCATCCTTTGAGTAGAGGAAGGCTACTGATTTGTTTGAGTTAATTTTATATCCAGCCACTTTGCTGAAGTTGGTTATCAGGCCCAGTGGCCTGGTGGAACTTTTGGAGTCACTTAAGTGTCCTATGATATCATCTGTAAATAGTGACTTTTTGACTTCTTCCTGTCCAATTTGTATTCCTTTGACCTTCTTTTGTTGTCTGATTGCTCTAACTAGGACATCGAGTACTATATTGAATAAGTAGTGAGGGAGTGGGCAGCCTTGTGTAGTCATTGATTTCAGTGGGATTGCTTCAAATTTCTCTCCATTTTGTTTAATGTTAGCTATTTGTTTGCTGCATATTGCTTTTACTATGTTTAGATGTGGGTCTTGAATTCCTGATCTTTCCAAGTGTTTTAACATGAAGGGGTGTTGAGTTCAAATGCTTCCTCGGCATCTAATAAGATGATCACGTTTTTCCCCCCCTTTGAGTTTGTTTATATAGTAGATTATAGTGATAGATTTCCATGTATTGAACCATCCCTTTATCCCTGGGATGAAGCCTACTTGATTATGATGGATGATTGTTTTGATGTGTTCTTGGATTTTGTTTGTGAGAATTTTATTGAGCATTTTTCCATCAATATCCATAAGGGAAATTGGTCTGAAGTTCTTTTTGTTGTGTCTTCATGTGGTTTAGGTAATAGTGGCTTCGTGGAAGGAATTGGGTACAATTTGATTTTGGTACAAACTGTGGGTCCAACGTAATTTAAGAAGTATTTAATAAAATTAATGTAGGCAGATAACCTTGAAAGAGCATTTATATCTATTTATATTAATGATAATTATGCATTATAATTAACTTTGATTTATTTGATTTCTATTAAGTGTTAGCAGTTATTACTATAAGTTTTGCTAGCACAGCTTTAAGTGTTTTACCTATTAAAGGAAGCACATTAAACTAAAAACGATTTGAGGCAACCATGTACTTGTATAATACATGGTAATGGATATCTAATTGTGAATGAATTGCTAGTCATTTTGACTATAAAATAATGAGTGATTCCAAACTCACCTTATTCTTAGAAATAAAGATATGTGGATCCATTTTCAATTTACTCTGTCCACTTAGATTTTTTTTACTAAAATTCATAAATTTAAATAATCTGGAAGTCATAAACTTCAGTTCAGTAAACTTTAGTGAGTATGATGCATGGTTCCCCATATCTGGGAACTGTAGAAAACATTTAACAACAGGGGAGAATCTTGAGTACATACTATTTACAAGAAAACTTTGTAAAATTATATAAGTTATAAATAGTAATGTTCTAATTTATTCATTGAAATTTTATAAGCCACATGTCATGAACCCTAGAAGCCAATATTATACTGGTTATGTTTACAAATGACATATGGATACATATCCTTTTTCATTAGGTATTGTTATTTTTTCTATATTTCTAAGATAAATACATATTATTATGCTAATCACGAAGTTTTATTTTGACAATAATATGGAAATAATTTTCCTATCAAAATTATAAAGTGATGTCTTTCAAGAGTAATAAGGAAACCTAAAATAAAGTTTTTCTCACTTAAAATTTATACTGTGTCCAATGCATCAATTTCTTGCAGGGAAAAAACCAATTAAAATAAAATAGTTTCTCATGTTCTGCCTCATTGAAGAATATCATGCTTCAATTTTCTTACTCATAAATGGTTGCAATACTTTTATACCATAAAGTTATAGTAATGATTGAATTATCCAACTTTGTGTCATGACTTGCAAATATTAAATAAATGTTACTTATGTTGTTTTCAAAGATGTCAAACTTTTCCTGTGCAATCAGAGAAATGGGTATTAGTCTTCACTTTACCTTCAGTTTCTTCTGAATTCAGTTCATTATTCCCTGTATTATCACGAGACAAAAACATTTGTGAGAAGCATTATGAGCTTCTTCTGAGTCATATTCAGACTAACATCACGTTTTACATCAGGGCATTTGATAAGAGCTGTATTATGCTGGGTGTGATTCCTCGAGGTTTGTTCTGGATTTCACAATGAATAGAATAATATGTCCAGGAAAAGATAACACATTAAACATTTCTGATTTGGCATATTGTGAAGGAAAGGGTAGTATAGGAATCAAAGTGGATCAATGTCATCCAAATTAATAAACAAACTATAATAAAATGTCCCCTGTTGCTTCTACTTCCCATCCCTACCCCTGCCCAGACACTCCTTGCTTGATATTTATAAAAAAACATAGTCAGGAGTAGCTAAATGTCATTAGTGGAACATATGAACCAGCCTGACAGTGATTCATATCCTACACATCCCTCAGGTACTCTAGCCCTCTGTCAGGAAGTTACACTTTTGCATTTCTCTAATTTCATGGCACTCAAATTGATCGTATCTATTACCAAATCTCAAAGTCTCAAAAGATAGGCTGTGAAGCATTGTTCACATCTTTTTAAAAGTCAATTCAAGTGGTTTGGAGGCAGAATCTCTACCATTATTATGGCTTCCTGAATTGATCAAATATTAAGTACCATGTTTGGCCAATGAACCATGGATTTTCCTTTCTTAAAAATGAGTAAAGCCTGAGGATATTTTCCTATATTCTACCCCATTCTGACCATCCTCACTACCTGACTCCTCCCTGTTTTAGGATCTCAGGCAGGACTATTTTATACTGTCATTTTTCTTATACTCTGTCAGCTATCAGGAACCATATATTGAACCTGAATACATTGCTCTGTGTTTAAAATCCTTGATGCTCACTTATGATGAACAGAGAGAGTTGAAATTACAGCACCTATATCAGGTAGCTCATAGTAATTTGTAATTCTGATTCCAAGGGATTCAATTTTCTTTTTTGTTTTTTGAGGGCATCCCTATGTGTGGGCACAGGAGTGTAGACACACACACACACACACACACACACACACACACACACACATGCGCGCGCGCAACACACACACACACACACACACACACACACACACACACACATTCTTCTTGAATACTCAAAACTTTAACACTCTTGTTAAAAGAATAACAAATGTAACTGTCTTAACTTCTTGGGTCAAAGCAATGGTGCTATTAATTAAATAGCTATACCACTATACCAGCAATAATCAAACCCATTATCCTATTGCTTCTGTTTAAAGCCTGACTCATTTCTCTCTACATTTGCAAGCCTTTTTCAGAATATCAAGGTCCTGTAATATTCACAAGCAATAAAACAAAAGCTGGTATATGCCAGATTTCAATACAGTAACAAAATTAGAAAATGTACAATCAATATAACTCACCTTAAATACTATAGAAGAAACATGAGTAATTTTAACATGACCAATTAATAAAAGATTAGGAGTTTTAACACATGTACTAATGTTTGTTCAAAATCCAGACATCTGTTGCAAATGTCACTTCATATAAGACAATTGTGAAATTTTAAATGTCCCTGAAAATGTCCAAAACCAATCTTCCAAACGAAAACTGTTATTTCCAGTATTGGATTGACCAGTCTATGACTGAGTCAGAATAAAGGAAAGAGACCAGTCATAACTTCTCTTTGACTTTCTGAAGGCATTTCCCACAGTCTCCATGTTCTCTGTCCCACAAGGTCTAAAAGCTTGAAGTAAGGCAGTTGGTCCAATCTGGGATATAGGCAAGTGAAGATGGGTCAGGAACATATGTCCAAAATGACTTTCCAGTCACCATTGTCAGGGCACTCAGCAAAATCACAGGTCAACATCATTTTTTGTCCCAGCATCAGCACATCTCAGCAGCCACTCTGGCAGCTAGCACACTCCTGCAGCATCCTGCATAAGAAACACAAACATGCCCTCTTCCCCATATTAAATATCTGAACAGGATCATGCCATATGTCAGTAAGTGGACCCTTCCATTTCACCTAGGCACAAGTATGCCTACTTGTAGCATGCCATAAACACTCAGCGTTCCTTGGCATCCAAATTCTAAAATTTAAAATAAAAGGAGCATTATTTAAATAATTGTATGGTATACAGGGATATAACTCCCCCCATTTTATTTATGAAGGTATAGTTTTAAAGTTTCTCAAAATCTTGTTCTTGAGAATAATATGGAAATTCATAATATGGGTAATATTAAATTTTCTAGAAAACATCTCAAATGCTTGACTGAAATAGCCAGTTAGAAAAACAATGTAGGCAATGACTAAATACATTTTTAGTTGCTTTTCCTGTTAAAGCAGTTGTAACCAGAAAACCTGAAAAGTTGTCAATAAAATAAATATTTTAATTTTCCCAAACGAGAGAATTTTAAATTTTTAACCATACCCAATAACTTTAAAAGCCAGTAATCTGTAACCAAGACATGCAGAACATATTTATACATTGAAAGCTAATCAGAAACAAAATGTGAAGTGGTTACACAAATCTTTAATATTTAGATCAATCAAAATTCTTACTTTTTCTAGCTGTAATTTTAAGAGAAGCACCTTGTCACATGCTAAATCCAATAATCACAGTCAGAGTTTTTTCTCAAAGATACAACCATCAGATCCCTTACAATAAAGGCTGAGAAACTACTTGCCCCTCTAAGATCAGCTTGTGCAGACACTCAGCCCCTGAGGAGCTTCTCCCACTGACCTAGAGTCCTAGCTACAGGTGCAGGACTTCAAAATCCAATTGAGACTGCCTTTTATTTATTTATTCCTTTTTTGAAACGTGTTAAGATTAAATCAAGGGGTAAATGACCAGCAGATAAAGTTTTAACCCTTTTTTCTGTTAAAACTGAAACACAGAACAACGTTCAAGTAACAAAACAAAAAACAGACATAAACTGACAGACATGAGCATCTTAGTGTACTAAGGACAGACAATAGACATAGAGGGAGAAAACTAGATGGTGTCCCACCAAAAGGACTCAGATATCCTACCTAAAGGACCCAGATCCAGAAATAAGCAATTCTCTAATAGGCGCCAACAAGGAGGCAGGACATCTCCTGCCCTCCTTCTGTCCTTAGTAGAGCTCCAAAAATGTTTCTAGGCTGTAAACTCTCTCTAGTCAGGGTCCAAGCATCTATGAGAATTGACTTCACGTTTCTAGATTTTACCATAACTCTTCTAAAGTTTTAATAAATTTTTTAGCTGTTTTTAGCTTTACCCCTGTTCCCTGCTGTTTGAGCAGAGCTATTATCTGATCTACTATCTGATGCTACTAGCTGTAATGTAGAACTGGAGGTTCCCATAGCATGATTCTTTTACTTACTGCAAACTAAACTTG
This sequence comes from Rattus rattus, assembly GCF_011064425.1. Lineage (NCBI taxonomy): Eukaryota > Metazoa > Chordata > Mammalia > Rodentia > Muridae > Rattus > Rattus rattus. The sequence goes on along the minus strand of NC_046154.1, from coordinate 181,879,212 downwards.
CCGTCTGTTAGTTGATGTGCCACTCACCCAATACACTCCTTCCACTTCACCAGCTGGCTTCTGGAATAATCCCGTCAGGGACTCCTCTCTTCCAGATCTTGGTGGGACCTCCACTTAAAGGTGCCCATGCCATCATGCTACCAAGAACTTGGGTTAGGCCTACAGGATTTAAGAAAAAGACATATACTCAGGTCATTTGTGTTAGGAGAATGCAAAAACTTTAATGAGGTTTACAGAATGTATACACCAACTCCACTGGGTGGAAAATTCTAGGAAACACAGTGGAAAAACAGGTTTATGTCCTCAGGGGAGGGGGGGAAAAACAGAAACAAGAAACAGGAATTGACTCAATGATGTCACCACCCAAGTGCCAAACAAAAAGTTCAGGATATTCCTTTGTTAGGAACAAAAGCTCCCACATGCATTAGCAAGGCTCAGCAAGGGGCAAACACTGATGAGGCCCAGGAGGGTCCCACACCTCAGGGATTCAATCCTTTCCCCACACCTAATAACAGGTCATGTTCCCCTCATCCCCAACCCCCATACCTTTTCCCTCTCCTGTTCATCCCTCCCTGCTTTCGTTTGTTTTCTTCTCCCTCCAAAGTGGAACTGAGGTGCCCTCACTTGGGCCCTTCAGTTTGTTGACATTTATGAGTTCTGTGGACTGTATCTTGGGTATTCTGTATTTGGATTTGTGTTTGTTTGTTTCTTTGTTTTTGTTTTAGCTAATATCCACTTCTTAGTGATATTACCATGCATGTTCTTCTGTGTCTGAGTTACCTCACTGAAGGTGGTATTTTTGAGTTCCATCCACTTGCCCGCAAAACTCAGGATGTCCTAATTCTTAATAGCTGAATAGTACGCCAGTAGTATGAACACATGCCCCTGTGGCATGGTGGGGCATCTTTTGGGTATAAGTTTCATAACTGACAGTGTTATTTGTGGAACATTTTGTTGTCCACTTGAAACACTTTTGGATTTTTTTTAATGTATTTCTGAGATGACATAGCATTTATATTTGCAAAATTCCTTTCCCTGTATGACTCTGTTAGAAACAAGCTGCTCATGAAAGAGAAGACTCCTGCATTCCCTGGTGCAGCTGTGGCCTGATGCATTTTGTAATACTAAATTACATATTTCTGCCAAAGCAAGAAGACAGTCCTCTTCACTATTAGATAGTAACACAGTAAATAAAACCTTCTGAAAATGGATATACCTGTAAAAGTCTTAAAGTCAATTGAATGCATTTATTTCTTAAGGCTGAAATAATTATTTTTCCTGGCCTTGAGAAGGGTCTTTATGGATAATAACCATAAAATCTCCCAAATTTTGTGCAAGTCCTAAAATAGCATTCTTATCTCTTAAAACATGAAGTGAAGGTTATTTTCTTTAAAAACTGCATTATAAATAGGAGTAATTTTTTGGAAAAGAGTTAGAGTTGAATTTGAGCACCTCATAGATTGATACTTAGAGCCTATGGTAAAATTATTCTTGTGGCTAGGAGTGGGGAAATCTGGATTACCATGGAGCACTCAAATTATTTCATCACAATCTATTTGTAATTTTCTTATTTTTAAAATAGATACATACAAATTATAAAATAGACATTTAATGTGTGATGTCATGGCATGCATAAACATATTGTAGTATTTACAGAAACTTTTACCTCTTCAAAATTGTATCATATCTTAATATTTTTGAAAACATTCAAAAATTTCTCCTGCTTTGGAAGTATAGTATATGTTGTTCTTTTCTAGAGCTGCACAGCTGTTCAACAGTACACTATAATTTCATGCTCCCCTACAACAAATACAATATCTACTGTGAAACATTTCCTCTTTCCTTTCTCTTCCCTACCAGTTTCTGGTAGAGACCATTTAACATTCAATTTCTGAGGTAATCTTATTTGATTCCAAATAGGAATGAGATCATGTGCCTGGATTATTTCATATAACATAATGATCTCAATTTCATCTAGGCTGGCACAAGTGACATAACTTCATTTCTTGTGAGTGGTTAGAATTACATTCTAGTGCGTGCGTGCGTGCGTGCGTGCGTGCGTGCGTGCGTGCGTGCGTGCGTGCGTGTGTGTGTGTATGTGTGTGTGTGTGGTTTTCTTTCCACTTTTCATATTTCACTTTTCCAGTATTACCTGCTTTTTTGAAAATAGTGTTACCTTAGTTTTGTTTCCTATGACTCCGGTACAAGTGGCCACAAGCATAGTGAGTTATAGCACATGTCCATTATCTAAAGTTCCCAGAGTAAGACTTGCCCGTTATGCTCCCTATGTGTTAACTCATGCGATTTCATCAAGTGTGGGACACTCAGTTGTACAGGTCATGGTGATAAGGTTCTGCACTCATTCTCCCATCAGTTAAAAATATATTCTCAAGCTCCATTTAAGGAGCCTTTGGGGAAAAGTATTTCCTTGCTTTCTCCAGATGGTAGAGGCTGTCTGCCTACTTTGGTTTGTGGTACCTTTCTTCATCTTCCAAAGCAGCAGAGAGAATTGCCAAAACTACTTTTGACTCTGATGCCCACACTCACTTGCGTTTTGATTTTACAGGACCCTAGTTATTATACTGACTGACCTCAACAAGATATTCAAGATAGTCATTCATTTTAGTGTCAGCCAATGATCAACGCTAAATCCATTTGAAACTTTTCTCTCTGTCATGTAACATGATATATTCATAGATTCTGAGCCTCAGAATGTGTAAACTTATTTTGGGTGTTATTCTGCCTACAATCTAAATTTTCATACCTACAAATTGTGAAAATTTATGCAAGTTGCCCTTATGTGTAATAATATTTCTTTTATGATTATATTTTTTATAATTACTCTATAATTAAGGCCCTTTGTTGTCATTTACTACTAAAGAAATTGAGGCACAGAAATTTTAGGAATTGGAAGATACACAAGAGAGTGTCAAAGGCATTATTCCAGGCATTTAACATGATAGGTGCTACATGGAACAATGGTATCTGAAAGACATAATAAGAACACACTGAGCTCTGTCTTTTAAATCCACTTATGATAATATAAAATTCATAACTAAGCTGGACAAAAATATTTTTAATAGCATGCCTGGGAGTTCCAAGACTCAAAATTAGTACATGAATGGCTTGATTTAAAAGAGTTTGCAGTGCCTCTCCCTTTAAGTTCAGGGATACTTTCCCTTACCTTGCTTCTGTACCTGGGCTTCATTTATTATGAAGATGGTAATTGGCATCTATAAGACTACACATGCTGGGTTAAATTCCAAAGGTAAAAGTAGAGGGGAAAGGAAAAGGGAAAAGATAGAAGAGGAGGAGCTCAACACTTCCACTAATCGACCTATTGTGTCCATAAAGTTTCTGTAAAAAATCATCTGTGAGCCAATCAATACTGTCAGCATAATATGTTCTGCTGAACCAACTCTGATAGTCTAGTTTGCAAACCTGGCTTTGGTTCTAGAATTTGAATCAAAGCAAACAAACCATTGACTTTCTTAGGGAGATATTTAACTTCCTTGAAGGAAAAAAAAGATGCTAATATTTGAGAGGAGCAAACATCTAAGTTTGTAAGAAGGCACCATTCACAAGCCTTTGGTCTGTAGGAAAAGCATCTAACTTTCTTAAGATGAGAATGAGTATGTCTGGGTCCTGAGAATGGTTGGCTGGTAGCTTGCTTTCTAGTAGAATATGAATTTTTGATTTCAGAAACTCTGCTGACTTCTAAATCTAATTCATGGATACAGTAGTAATTTTATGGGTGCTGCCTCACATCCTCCATATGTCCAGGTGCTGCCAAACATCCTCCATGTTTTCAGATTGACCTTACCCCTTTCTGTATATTTACTTTTTATTTTAAAAATATTTATTAAATTATTTACATCCCAAAAGTTGCCCTCCTTCCCAACTTCTTCACCCCATCCCTCAACCTCTGAGACAGTACTCCTCCACCAACCCCCACCTCACCCCCATCAGCATCTCTCTACACTGCAGCATCAAGTTTCCAGAGGATTAAGCAATCCTCTCCCACTGAGGACATATAAGGCAGTCGTCTTCTCCACATGTGCCCATGCCAGGAATCAGCCCATGTATGCTCCTTGGTTTTTTGCTTAGTCTCTGGGAGCTCTGAGTAGTCCAGGTTACTTGACACAGGTTTTCTTCCTATGGAGTTGAAATTTCCTTCAGCTCCTTTAGTCTTTCCTCTATCTCTTCCATATTGGCCCCCAAACTCAATCCAATGGTTGGCTGTAACTATCTGCATTTGTCTTAGTCAGTTGCTGGTAGAGGTTCTCTGAGTTCAGCCACTCCAGGCTCCTGACTGAAAGCACAATTTGGCCTCAGTAATAGTGTCAGGATTTGGTGTGTGTGCATGGGATGGATCCCAAGTTGGGCTGGTCACTGGGTTGCCTTTTAGCCTCTGTCCCAGTTTTGTTCCTGCACTTCCTTTAGACAGGAACAATTCTGGGTTGAAAGTTTTGAGGAGAGGTTGGTGGTCCCCTGCCTTAATTTGGGGACATGTCTATCTACTAGAAGTGTTCTCTTCAGGTTCCCTCTCCCCACTCTTGAACATTTCACCTAATGTCATCCCCACTGAGTCCTGTTAGCCAAGACTGACTTTCCTTGGTCTTCATGAACCAAGTATTGCGTGCCTTTTTAGTTGGTATGAAAATTATTAATGATGAAAATATCCATAATTTATATATCTTCTTTCTTGTACAGAAAGGAATAGTCAAGACTGCAAAGGTTTATTTGAAATAAATGTTTAAGGTTAAATTTTTTATCTTACACTTATTTTTATAGTGTTTAATAATGAAAAATTTTAAACAAATAAAAGTTAAAGGATATTTATAGTAAACACCAATATGTCCACTATTTAGAAGACTAAGTCAGTAATCCTTGTTTATTCTATCTCAATATATCTCTCTACTTATATTAGAACCTGTATTATTGTTATGTATTATAAATCCACTTGGGGACATCAGTACTCAACCGTACAAAGACTTAAGAAAATATATATATTCACCTAGAATTTTGTGTGATTGGAAATAATATTTACAAACAAAATGAAACTGCTATTTGATGTATGAGAAATGTTTCCACAGAAGCATACACCTGTTTAAATCTAGAATATAATACAAAACACCCTAGAAATGTCACAGATGGCTCACAGTAAATCATGAATAAATATTTTGGGTTGTTATAGTTCTTTTCTATTAGTCCCTGTTATTTATAGATTTGCTCAGCAAGTGAAACTACACAGAACTTTTATTTTTTGGACCAGGAAACCCAATAGGAGGAAAAGGGTCCCAAGAAAAACAAAGGAGTCAGAGACACCCCCACTTCCACAGTTGTGAGTTCCACAAACAGCAAGTTATCGGTCATAACTTATATGCGGGTCGCATATTGTTACATCAGTTGCTGTGTAATCTTTGTCCCTTTTACCCTATGTTTTGAAGAACCTGTCTTGCTTTACCAGTATTATTATTTAATCCTATTTACTGTTAAGTATTATTTATCCTTATGAATATATAAAATCATTTTCCAATTTTACTGAGGGTAACCTGGATGCTTCCATAAATTATGATCATCCTAATTGCTATCTATATCACATTCATTTAAGTGTTTTGGGGAATGCATGCTTTTGAGTTTACTGGGTAAATGGTTAAGATTGGAATTTCTGATTTATGTGTTAACATGTATTGGTTTTAAAAGACATATTAAGATATTTTCAAATACATTTCAGTACTTTAGAACTATACAGCATTATTTAAATGATATTCTCTTCATAAACTTGCTTCCATTTCCTGTTTTCAAGATCATTCTTATTCACTGTGATTCACTATAAAATTTCACAGTGACTTAAAATATTGCATACTCTTCCACATACTTGTGCTTATTGTTTGGAAATTGTCGGTAAATCACCAATTCAAATATTTACTAATTAATATTAGATTGTCTATCTTTAAGACTTTTTTGAATTGTATGAGGATATTTTATGTCTCCTAAATGGCAAACAGAAAAATATTTTCCAAGGTTTTCAAGATTTCCATTTAATTGTGGGTTTGTACAGTTACTTCCTTAATGATATCTTTTATCACATGGAAGTTTATAACTTTAAGATAACTTTTCTCTAAAAATATTTATTTTTGAGATTAAAATATTAGTTCATTATTCCCTCATCTCTTCTCTCCTTCCAAAACCCCTCATGTATGAAATATGTCTTCATTTTTTCTTTCAAATTCATGGTCTCTTTTTTCATTAATTGTCCTTATTCCTCTCTCCTCCTCCTCCTCCTCCTCCTCCTCCTCCTCCTCCCTTCTTCCTCCTCTTCCTCCTCCTCCTCCCCCTTCTCTCCTCTCTCTCTCTCTCTCTCTCCTCTCTCTCTCTCTCTCTCTCTCTCTTCTCTCCCTCCTAAATATAATCTTCTTGGACTGTATAATCCTACTTTTATGAATATTTTCAAGGCTTGTATTTGTTATTGGATACCAATTTGTGTGCTTTTCACTCATAAGGCTCTCCCACTCCTAGGATCTCTTAATTGTCTATAGTAGTTATTTCCAGGATTGAAGCCTTATATTTCCTTTTGGCATGTATATTGCTCTAATGCTGCCCTTGTTCATGTACTGCTTAGTTAGTCATATTATTGAAAATTACTGGGTGTTGCTTCTGAGCTTACAAGGAGACACAGTCGTATAGCAAACTTCTTTTTCTTCTGGCTATTAATGGGCACTCATCCCAGACCCTGCACTGTTTTTAAGCCTTAGGTGTTATAGTTATTTTGTACTTATATCTGCTGGTATTGAATTCCACTTATAACTCTGTGTTTTGTTTGGCTGTGGTTTTCTAAGGAGCACAATTGTTGCTGTAAAATTATTTTTAAAAAATGCCGTCTTCTATCCCACTCTAGATCTAGCACCACAGTGCCCCAAGATAACTTGTAGATAACTTCATCTCAGTCAGCAAAGCCTCTCACCCATTTTGCTCTATCCCATATCACACTGCTAAAGGCTTCTCTCTGAGCCTGATAGCAGTCACTCTACCCAACTAGTTCCCAAGGCAGGTTGCCACCATGCCAGAAATATACATCCCAATTCCATGGTGGCCTAGTGTCTTCAGCTGCGACATACTATCTTAAAATTAAATCTCCACATGAAAGAACACACAACACAATAACCTCTGATCCAATTGATAAGATATAATTGCCCACCTAAAGATACAAAGCCCTGTACATATCCATTCCTTAAGAATATTCATAACATCCTGTAAATATGCAGAGAGGAATCTTATCATCAGCCTCCATGTTCTCTCTGCGACTTTCTCTGCCTTCATCTCATTCCAGTCTCCTCCTCTCCCTAAAACTTTACTCCCACCCATCCTTCCAATCACAGGCCTTGTTCTATCTTGTACCTGCCTACACCTGCGTGATGACATCATCCTACACACAATTATTTGTGGGTCTAAAGCCAAATATTTAGAAGGTAGGCTTTTATGTTTAAATGCTGTTTCAGGAAAAAGATTGTTGTCTGTCCTTCTCCAAGATCTATGACTTCATTAGCTCTTGGTAGTTGATTAGGTTTTCAATGCCAGGCAAGATTTTTCTTTTATTAAAGTGGATTACAACCAAGGAATGCTTATTAGGTAATGGTGACATTATAGCTGTTGTGGTGGTTCATATACATCATAGCTGGATGTAAATGTAGATAGGTTCTGTTCTTTGGAAGTTTGCATGGTTCCAGCTCATCCATAAGAAGGAAACATTAAAGTCCCTTATAACTCAGGAACCTCTAGAACTTGTGTCTAAAATTCCTACTGTCTTCACTAATATGAACTTACATCATATTTCTGAGGGGCAATGAAGTACAATATTGATAGGCTGCAATATTCTAGGAGTCTTGTGGATAGGGCTGACTAACAATTAGAAGGAGAATTTCTTATAGCCTGATGTTGGTCTTTCTATAAGAGTTGTGCTCTTGGAGAAATCATTGTCAGCCGATATGAGCAAATTTCATCTAAAATGTATATATACATCTATATATAGACTTACATATATTATAGTTTTTAAAGTTAGTTAATTATTTTAATTCTTATAACATTTTCAGACATTCTTTAAAATAACTTAGTTTCATGTCATAAAAACTTCAGCCTATTGAAATGTTAGAAAGATATCTCCTAGTTTTGTTCAAAAATATCCACATATTACATATATTATCTATCTAAATGCCTTATATTTAATGATAAAGCAGTTGTAGTTGATTTTCTTTTCATAATATCCAGGCACTTTTATAATTTTACTTAGATAGACTGGGTCTCTTTTCTCTATTCTCTCTTCTCATGGTTTCTGTGTTCTTTACATAGAAACTATTTTCAGATGGTTGCCCTGGGTATTACAAATTATGTCTTGTAAAAGTTTTGACTTTTATTTTCCTCCAAAATGTTTTCAAATTTTTATCCAGGGATTTAACTTGGCTGAACTCAAATTTCAAATTCTTGTTTTCCCTCCAGTGAAAGACAATTAAATCTCCTGTCAGCTAATTTAGCTTCTCTGAGGTAATCTGTGTTCTCCCTGTGCACAGATTTGCCTAGGGTCGAACCACAATTGTGAGACAACTCCCTACTGTACTCTTTTTTTTCCAATTTGCTCTTTTCTCTTTTCATTTTTTTAAATTTATTTTTATTTTTGGATATTGTAGGTATTTACATTTCAAATATTAACCCTTCCCCTCCCTTCCTATACACCCTCCCCTTCCCCTGATTCTATGAGGAAACCCCGCCCACCCACTCCCAACACAACACCCTGACATTCCTCTACATTGGGGACGATGAGCTTTCACAGGACCAAGGACTTCTCCTCCTACAGATGCTGGACAATGCCATTCTCTGCTACATGTACAACTAGAGCCATGGGTCCTTCCATGTGTACTCATTGGTTGGTGGTTTAGTCCTTAGGAGTATAAATCCCTGGATTTCTTTGTCCTAGAACTTTATTCTGTAGTTTTCCAGTAAGTTCTGTTTTGAACACTGTCCTGTTGTTCAAGCCAAAAAAGTATTTTCCATGAAAACTATAATTAACAGTCAGGTACATGCCCTTCAAATAAATATGGCAAAAAATGGAGAATTTATGAAATATTGTTCTCTCCTTGACATTATCATTTTCCTGTGGATATCTACCTTATTATCTCTAACTCTCCAGTCTTCTTGAAGCTTCTCCTATAACTGTTTCTCCTATAACATTTTTGGTCACAGTGTTTTCTCAGAGCATTGAAAAGTAACTGATGTACTGGTTACCAGAAAATGAACTATAGCAGAGAGATGAAAGTTACTTAAAATAAAGCAAGAAGATGGGTCTTTGTGTTTGATTTGATGAGACCAAGATGTAACCACTCCATGTCTGTTCTCTGCTTAGAATTTTGAATATGATATATGTACATTGGCAGGTTCCATGTTCCCTTAACACTTTCTCTGTTGTCTTAGAGATTATTAAGATCAATTACAAAGGATTTTAATTATTCTTTTGGGAAATGCTGACTTCTTTTATATTTCCTTTACATCCCTAAGTACAAAATTAAATATTAGAACACTGTATACAAACATATGACTTTTTATAAGTTTATTCAGGAACTTGAATTGAATACAACACTATTAGTATGAATCTAATTCAGAAGATAAAAGCCAATTGACCTCACTGAAATTGATTCACAGATTCAAATCAGCTGAACAAAATGGAAATTGATGATTAACAAATATTTAAATATTGCTTAAAACTTGTGTTTGGGTAGTTTTCTTTCTTTTATTTTGTTGTTGTTGTTTTAATTTCTTTCTGGTTTTCTGCAATACTGGAAATAAAACCCAGAATCCCTAAATTTCAGGAAAACACTTTATTCCTGAACTGTGTTCTCATCTTGAAGGATTTTTTTGGATATTATATTTATTTACATTTCAAGTGCTATTCCTTCTGGAAACCTGCTATGTCATCCTCCCTCCACGGGCTTCTATGAGGGTGCTCACCCACCCACCCACTCCTGCCCCCTGCCTTGGCATTTTCCTACACTGGGGGACACTTGGGCAGCACATATACTAAAATTGGAAGGATACAGAGAAGATTCGCACGGCCCCTACACAAGGATGACACACAAATTCATGAAGCTTTCCATTTGATAGTTTTCAAAACAGTATGTCAAAGTTGTTTTGCATAGTGTTTGAAAAGGTGCTCAGTCAGTCATTGTTGGTCAAGTTGCTGTTTGCTTAGGCACTGTGGAAACAATGTTGATTACAAATGGAGCAAGTTGAATGATACCACACAAGGAGAAAACCTGGAATTAAGAGAACCAGGAGTGAAAATATAATATTTGAGAATTTTATGAAGTGTCTATAATCCATATTTACCTCCTCCCCACCTCCTCTCAGATTCACCCCACATCTTACCCACCTAACATGACATTCTCTCCCCCTCTCTCCTTTCGCTCTCTCATCAAGTCCAGTTTGCATTAGCCAAATTCTCCTGAATGTGGAACCTACCCTGGTTTGTATTCAATACACCAGTTTTTATACCATTAAAGAAACAAATTGACTCTGCTTTATACCACAGGTATTCAATGGCAGTAGCAACATTGAATGAAATATAAGTAAAAGAATTATAAGTAAAAGAATAAATGTATAAGAATATAACAGACTTAAGGCTAAACATAAGCACTTAAAGTGTGAAGTCTCTATACTTAAAAGTGAATGCTAATAATAATGTAATTAACCACAGTTTAAGTTTAGGAGAAATTCATTAAATGAAGTGAGAAATAGTTTATACAGATGTCAGAGTAGATGGCACTACTTCAAAGAGTCGTAATTTGAAATTTGATAAGCTACACATGTGTTTGATACAGAAGAATATTATTTGACATCCATTTGTTTATGACATATTTATTTCCATAATATATATTAAATAAAAACAGACACTTTTAAAAGCTTTCTTTGACAACTTCTGGTTCCCATATAGTTACACCATGCTATAATGTTTCAGCCTGGGACCTTAAAGAGGTCTTCGTTGCAATCCTTGGGGAACTGAGTGGAATTTTTTTATCCTAAACTTCTAACAGCAAGTAAAACTAGTCAATAATAAAATCAATAAAAGTAAAAGTGTTCAATTTTAAAAGGCCTTAGTGAGACTTTGTTTCATTGTACAAAACGAAGCCTGAACATTTATGTCTTCTTACTATTTCCAGATTACACTGGATAGCATTGATTCATGTTAATGCCTCAGATTCCATTATCTAGTGTAGATAAACAATGCAATACGTGATTGTAATTCATTCTCTAACATGATAAAACGTAAAGAGGATCAGATAAAGTCCACATTTTAATTACCTATTCAATTATTAAAAGTTAATGTCCATCTCCCATTGTTTCATAACAAAAATTAAACACTTGCTAGCTTTCCATGTTTTTGATTTTTATCCTTAATAGCAAAATGTATTATAGTTGATGATGCCTTAAAATTATAAAATTATAGTTATTCTCTGACAGACATCAAAGGTGAGTAAAGTATATGGCATGTATGCATATGGATTGACTCATTACTCTTAACATGACATGATAATCATAATTTCATTCTGTATTACACAAGAGTCTCCATACGAATGTGCTGCCTGACAGTGCTCCAATGATAATTACCTGAAGGATAAACAGAGTGTCAGCACTGAAGCAGAAAATGGCTTCAACAATAACAAAAACAACAACAATAATAAAAAAAATCCTGAAAGAAATCTTAAAGGGAAAAAGAATCAAGAATGACCTTAATAAAATAGACAGTGTAATTATAGACTACCAAAGTGGCTCAGATAATACAATATTGTATTGAAACTATGAGGAAATAATTTGAACCTCAAAACCTGTATTAGAGCCATGTACTATAGCATGCATTGGTTAATACTATGGAAAACATGGTAATCTCTATAGGCAGATAGGGTGCAGTGACAAGAGAAGCACAAGAACTCATGGGTAAGTCTTACCTTACCCAGCAGTGTATACCAGAGATGGTGCTACAAATAAGGTAGAAAATGAGATAAAACAGTTGATGTCCTTTGATGCCTACTTACACACATGTACACATAGCCTTCCAAGCATAAGACAGTCACTCAGTGCCAAACTGTACTGCATTCTGTGAGCCAGGCTAATAAACCCTATTTTAATATATTCATTCCTTATGATGTTTCCGTTTCTTAAAGGAATGTTAACTAATTGCCTTTGAAGGTTTACTATTATGTTATAATATATAAAATATTTACCCTTGTAACTAACTCTTTTATTGCTACTTTAGCAGATATTTAAACTCATTACATGAAGAGAAGAAAATCCAATTTTTAAAAAAATACTGTGAATATTAGAAACATTAATTAGTAATATATTTCTAGATCAGTGGTTCTCAACCTTCCTAATGTTATGACATTTTAAGGCATTTCCTCCTGTGGTGGTAACCCCCAGCCATAAATTATTTTGTTGCTATTTCATAACTATAATTTTTGCTACAGTTTTGAATTGTGATCCAAATATGTAATATTCAGTTTATCTAATATGTTACTTTCAAAGGAGTCACAAACTACATTTTGCAAGCCATAGTTCTATACTCCCATGTTTTACCTTTAAAACCAAGAGTGAGGAATGAAGACTTTCAATATTAATGAAAGACTTTTAAAAACATTTGTTTGCTTAGAAATTTTATGGAATAAGTATCAAGGTTGAAAGAGAGAGGAAGGAAGGAAGGAAGGAAGGAAGGAAGGAAGGAAGGAAGGAAAGTACATGTGTCCCTCTCATCTTAAACCTCAAAAGGACATTTTTTTTTGAAAATTCAGATTGCAGCAAAACTTCCCAAAATGAATTTGTCCAATGTTGAATCATTTCAAGCTTCAATTATTTTTTGTTAAAATAATGAGACAATGCTGAAATTTCTGTCTTTTTCCACTGTTATTATGTGTGTATATGCATATGAGCACGCACATACACATATGTCTAACCGATACAATCTTAGAAGTTGACTTGTCTTTTTAATAATTATTATAATATTTATCCATACTCTGAGAAAGTATAAGAAAAAGTTGGACTTTTTAATGACATCATACATTGGGTGTACATAAAATTATATAAATATAATTTTGAGAATATATTTATATATATTCTTCTGTTATGAAACAGAGGTAATAAAACTTAAAACTGTAAAAGAATAGAAAACAGGCCTCAAACGAGGAAATTCTATAATAAACTACTTCCTATATTCAAAGATTTCAAAATAGGTTGTATAGGCACTTTTAATTTGTTACATTAAATATATTCATATATTATATTACATATAGAATACATATTATCAAAATAGTATTAATAATATTGATATGATATTTTGTTTTAAACTAAAGTTCTCCAGGCACACAATTTTATCCCAAAGAGTTTGTTGTAAATACCTTGCCTTATTAAATCAAACTTCATGCTGAGACTTAGGACAGAATGATATGAATCTAGAAATCTTGCAGAGTAAAAACTCTAATTTTTCTTCCAAGCTAGAAACTCTGTGCAATGTCCAAGGCATTAACTAAATAAAAGTTCTTTTTATTAAAGTGAAATTTGTAATTTTTTCAACTTACAGAAAACCATCCTCATCTTTAACTGAATCTGTGTTAGGTTTCTCTCTAGCTATGAATAGCTTCTGAATTTTCAGTTGCATTTGGAGTTTGGTTACTTTGGTGATGTATTTGTTTTCATGTAGATGTGCTTTTATATCTCCCTTTATTCATTACTTTTATCTGAAAACACACTATGTTCTAGTTAAATAGGAAGAATTAAGTACCATCTCTGTGTTCTGAAACAGTGGTAATATAACTGAGAAGTACAAAAACTTGAAAACAAGCCTTCAACAGGAAATTCTCTAGAAAACTATTTCCTATACTCAAAGCTATCAAAACAGGGTGTGTAGGAATTTCCAGGATTTGTTATATTGGATAGAGATGAAGTCAGATGTGATGGGCAATAATCACTGTCTACTTAGAGGGTTTAGAGGCCTCTAGAGGATATACCTGGAAGGATTATGTCTGTGAGTGAGTTTCTGAACAGACAAGACCTACACTTGTATGGATAGGATTAACATATGAGGTAGATTCTTAGTATAATAATAAAAGTAAAAAAGGAAAATGTGAGCTTAACAACCTCACTCATTCCTTTATCTGTTTCCTGACTACAGACACATGTGATGAGCTGCCCCTTATTACTAACATAACATCTGCAATCATGCTAGTTCCATGTTTTCCCTACCATAATGGACTATATTCCCCAATTGAGCCAAGACTAGTCCTATCTGCTTGAAGTTACTTTTGGCTGGTATGTTGACACAGCAACATGTATCAGACATGATGGTACAGACTTTTAATTCCAGTACCCACAAAGCTGATGCAAGAGAATTCTAGATGATATTGAGGACAGATTGTGTATAATTTTTAGGCATAGTTTCAAGAAATGAAGTTAGTTGTGCTTCAAGAAATACATTTGTAGCAATAATAAAAATGCAAGGAAGGCAGTTATAGAAGTATGGGGAGCCAGAATGATGTTCCAGTGGTTTTAAAGAGAGTGCTGTTAACCTAGGCATGGCTTGGCTGACATGGCTTCTGAGATATACAGATGAAGTAACAAAGTCAGAATGAAAAATAAAGTGTCTAGGATGCCTTAAAAAATGTAGGGGGCTTTCTGGTTTGAAACTCTACCTGGAACAGACCTGGGGTGCTGGCTCTGCACCCACTCCTACAAGACCTAGAGACAGCTTGACTCCCAGGTGCTCTGAAACACCCAAGATCACAGGTTCTCTGATACTCCCAGGACCATAGGTACTCTGACATACCCAGGATCACAGGATCACAGAGGAAGCTCTACTCCCTGAAGATCAGACACACAAGATCACTGGAGCTCTGACACACTCAGATCACAGTTGAGGCCAGGTATTTCACAACACCTGGCTTAAATGGGACTCCCACAGCAACCAGGAAAACAAGAATCAGGAAAACACAAACCCCGACCCAGCCACGCCTTCCTTTCAGCTTGTACCAATCTTCAGTACAGACTAAGGGCTCTGGCTCCCCACCTACTCCTGCAACACCCAAAGAAAGCTTGACTCTCAGGAGTTCTGACACAACAGGATCTCAGGAGCTTGGTCACACCAGGATTTCTGGATCCCAGAGGAAGCTAGACACCCAGGAGCTCTAACACAGGTAGAATCACAGGATCACAGAGAAAGGTGGACTCTGAGAAGTTCTGACACAACCAGGATCACAGGAGACACAGGCTGTAGTCAGAGACAGCAAGGGCAGTGAGCACTAGAGATAAACAGATGGTGAGAGGCAAACTCAAGAACATAAGCAATAGAAACTTAGGCTATTTGAGAACATCAGAACCCAGTTCTCACACTACACAAAGCCCGAACACTTCTGAAAAGCAGGATTCAGACCCCAAATCTCATCTCATAAATATGATAGAGGAATTTAAGAAGGACATCAATAACTCAAAGAAATAGAGGAGAACACAGGTAAACAAGTAGGAGCCCTTTAAGAGGAAACAAATAAATCTCTTAAAGAAATACAGGAAAACACAACCAAACAGTCAAAGGAATTGAACAATAGCATCTAGGATCTAAAAATAAAAATAGAAATATTAAAGAAAACACAAGGGAGAGAATCCTGGAGACAGAAAACCTAGGAAAGAGATCAGGAGTCACAAATGCAAACAACACCAAAGAATATAAAAGATAGAAGGGAGAATCTTAGGTGTAAAAGATAACTTAGAAGACATTGACACAACAGTCAAAGAAAATATAAAATGCAAAAAGGTCCTAACTCAAAACATTCAAGAAATCCAGGACACAATGAGAAAAATGAATCTAAGAAAAATAGGTAAAGAAGAGAGTGAAGATTTCCGACTCAAAGGGCCAGTTAACATCTTCAACAAAATTATAGAAAAAAACTTCCCTAACCTAAAGACAGAGATACCCATAACCATACAAGAAGCCTACAGATCACCAAACAGATTGAAACAGAAAAAAAATTCTTCCCGTCACATGATAGTTAAAACACAAAATGCACAGAACAAAGAAAGAATATTGATAGCAGTAAGGGAAAAACGTCAAGTAACATATAAAGGGAGACCCCATCAGAATTACACTAGACTCCTGAAAAGAGACTATAAAAGCCAGAAGATCCTGGGCAGATGTCATACAGATCCTAGGGGAACACAGATGCCAGGCCAGGTCATTATATCTAGCAAAACTCTCAATTACCACAGAGGGAGAAAGCAAGATATTGCATGACAAAACCAAATTTAAACAATGCCTTTCCACCAATCCAGCCCTACAGAGGATAATAGAAGGAAAACTCCAACACAAGGAGGGAAACTACACCCTAGTAAAAGCAGGAAATTAATCTCACAATAAACCCAAAAGAAGAGAACCACACAAGCATAATTCTACATCTAAAAACAAAAATAACAGGAAACAACAATCCTTTGTCCTTATATGTCCAACATCGATGGACTCAATTCCCTTATAAAAGACATAGAATATTAGGCTGATTATGTAAATAGGACCCAGCATTTTGCTGCATACAGGAAACACATTTCAGTGACACATACAGACATTATACTCCAAGGTAAAAAGACAGAAAACAATTTCCAGGCAAATGGTCTGAAGAAACAAGCTGGAGTAGCAATTCTAGTATCCAATAAAATAGAATTTCAACCAAAGGTTTTCCCAATAGATGGAGAAGGACAGTACACACTCATCAAAGGACAAATCTACCATGAGAAACTTTCAATTCTGAATGTCTATGAACCAAATGCAATGGCACACACATATGTAAAAGAAACATTACAAAAGCTTAAAGCACACATTGAACCTCACACAATAATAGTAGGAGACTTTAACACCCCATTCTCACCAATGGACAGATCATGGAAACAGAAACTAAACAGAGACAAAATGAAACTAACATTAATTATGAACCAGATTTACTTAACAGATATCTGTAGAACATTTTATCCTAAAACAAAAGAATATAATTTCCTCTGAGCAACTCATGGCACCTTTCCAAAATAGATAAAAGAAGATTGAAATAATCCTATGCATCCTCTCAGATTACCAAGGACTAAGGCTGATCTTCAACAGCAAAAAAAAAAAAAAAAAACCAGGAATCACACATACACCACATGAAAGTTAAACAGCTATCTATTCAATGATAACTTGGTCAGGGAAGAAATTAAAGACTTTTTAGAATTTAATGAAAATGAAAGAACAACATGCCCAAACAATGAAAGCAGTGCTAAGCAGAAAACTCAGTTCTTTGAGTGCTTCCATAAAGAAACTGGGGAGAAAATATACTAGCAGTTTAACAGCATATCTGAAAACTCTAGAACAAAAAGAAGCAAATACACCCAAGAAGAGTAGACAGCAGGAAATGATCAAACTCGGGGCTGAAATCAACCAAGTAGAAACAAAGAAAACTCTGCAAAGAATAAAATAAATAAAAAAAAAAAAACCAGGAGCCGTTTCTTTGAGAAAATCCACAAAATAAGTGAACCTTTAGCCAGACCTCCTCAAGCAGTATTACAGGGCAATAGTGATAAAAACCACATGGTATTGGTACAGAGAAAGACAGGTAGATAAATAGAATAAATCGAAGACCCAAAAATGAACCCACACATTTATGGTCACTTGGTCTTTGACAACAGAGCCAAAATCATCCAGTGGAAAAAAAGACAGCATTTTAAACAAATGGTGCTGGTTCAACTGGATGTAAACATGTAGAATGCAAATTGACCCATTCTTACCTCCACATACAAAGCTCAAGTCCAAGTGGATCAAGGACCTCCACATCAAACCAGATACACTAAAACTAATAGAAGAAAAAGTGGGGAAGAGTCTCGAACACTTGGGTACTGGGAAAAATTTCCTGAACAAAACACGAATGGCTTATGTTCTAAGATCAAGAATTGACAAATGGGACCTCATAAAATTGCAAAGCTTTTGTAAGGCAAAGGATACTCTGAAAAGGCAAACCAGAAATCCACAGATTGGAAACCCCTACATCTGATAGAAGTCTAATATCAAAGCATACAAAGTACTCAAAAAATTAGACTCTAGAGAACCAAATAACCCTATTAAAAATGGGGTACAGATCTAAACAGAGAATTCTCAACTGAAGAATCTCAAATGGCTGAGAAGTCATTAAAGCACCTAAAGAAACGTTCAACCTCCATAGTCATCAGGGAAATGCAAATCAAAACAACACTGAGATTCCACTTCACACCAGTCAGAATGACTAAAATAAAAAAACTCAGGTGACAGCAGGTGCTGGAGAGGGTGTGAAGAAATGGGAATACTTTTCCGTTGCTGGTGGGATTGCAAGCTGGTAAAATCACTCTGGAAATCAATCTGGCAGTTCCTCAGAAAATTGGAAATAGTTCTACCTGAGGACCCAGCTATACAACTCCTGGGCATACACCCAAAAGATGATCCAACATATAAAAAGGGCACATGCTCTACTATGTTTCTAGTAGCCTTGTTTATAATAGCCAGAAGCTGGAAATAACCCAGATATCCCTCAACAAAGGAATCGACACAGAAAATATGGTACATTTACATGATGGTGTATTACTCACCTATTAAAAACAGTAATTTCATGGAATTCACCAGCAAATGGATGGAACTTGAAAATATCCTGAGTGAGGTAACCTTTCACAAAATAACACACATGGTATGTACTCACGGATAAGTGGTTATTATCCAAAAAGGATCTCAGAATACCCAGAATACAACTCACAGACCATATGAAACTCAAGATAAAAGATCATACCAAAGTGTGGATGCTACAATACTACTCAGTATGTGGAAGAGAATAATCTTTGAGAAGTAGATTAAAGTGCTGTGGGGCCAAAAATGTGAGATGAGATCTAAGTATTAAGGATGGGAAGTCAAGCATGGAACACTGACATCATAGCATTCCTATAGGGGTAAAAGGAAGAAAGCAAACAAGGATCTGAAAATTCCTGCAGGTCATGTTGAGTCAAGGCAGTGACTACAAGATTTCCACTGAGTCCGGAGATTTAGAGGGAAGACAAGCAGAGGAAAGTGGTACTAATATAGCTTTATATCTCATTTGCTCAGTAAATTCAAAGATTAACACAGGGTCACTGGACTCAAGTGTTTCTTGCAATAACCTCATATACTTCATGTACCTCATATACTCTCGTTATTGCTGTTTTTCAGGGTGCTTGCTTTTCTATTTTATTTTGTGTATGTGCGCCACATTCTTGTCCAGTGTTCCCTGGGCTTCAAATGCACATTAGATTGTCTGGAACTGGAGTTACAGGAAGACTTGGGCCATTATATGGGTACTGGGAACTGAACCTGGGGTCCTCTGAAAAGCAAAGTGGTCTTAACCCTTTCTTCAGCCCTAAGTAAATTCCTATTTGTCTTAACTTTCTAATTTCTGGAATGAAAAACAGAGGCTAAATGGAAATTCTCCACTTGTTCAATTCACACAGTTATCATGGGACACTGCTCTATTTAAATCTACATTCAGCAGCTCTAAATAAGCCTTAGTTCTAGCTACCTCACCTCTTATTTTACTCTGTATTACTAAGACTTGATTCATTATGCTCATTCTTCCCATGTTAATGCTTCTGTCTCATTCTTCCCATGTTAAGTATTTTTTAGTTTAGAGTCAGATGGTTAGCAATTTTATTCTGTCTGAAACTCTATTTCTCCATAACCATTGTAAGATATACATGAATATTGAGATTTGGAACATCAGTGTCTTTGGAGAGTTGAGTAGATTGCCTATTACAAATGCAAATCTGTAGTCTCTACTTCAGAGCTGTGTCCTTAAACATATAGGTAGGCTCACAGACGGTTTCTGTTTTGGTTAGTCAGACTAAGGCTTATATCACCTTCAATATTCCAGGTCACAGAGGTGATTAAAGCCAGAAAACTTTGGATTCTGAAATGTGTTTTGATTATAGTCATAAGCTCTACAGATCGAATTAAAGAGGTTCAGCAGAAAGCGTACCATGAATGGTATAGAATCGTCAATCTGTAGAAAAAAAAATAATACAACTTACATTCATATATAATAAAACCATGCAAATAACATTAATAAAAGAATCTTTTTAAATTTTGTTTTCTTGGATGTTTTCTGTATTTACATTTCAAATGCTATCCCCTTACTCCCTCTCCTATGCCCCTTCCCTCTCCCCCTACTTCTGAGGGTGCTCCCACTCCCACCTCATACTGTCCTTCTGTCCTTCTTCCCAATTGCTTTCAGTTTTATCATCTTTGGTCAATACATTTCACCAGCATTTTTTTAAACCTTTCCATTTGAATTCATTTCCTTTGTGCCTGAGAAAGGCCTAATGTCACTCCTCTCAATGACTTTTGTTCAGCAAGATATACAGCAGCAGAAAATTAAAAGGATTTGTGTGTCATGAAAATTTACCCCCAACATGAGAGACTTTTCCCATTCCCTAAACAGTGAGTGGATGGTACCTTTTAATCCTTAGCTCACTATTCCTCAAGCCTCCCCTCTTCTCCTCTACTCCCCCTCTTCTCCTGTTTCTTCCCCTTTCTTCGGCTCATAGACTCAACACTCCACATAAGGCTCTCTTTGTTGTGTGATGTTGATGGCACTTTGTTTCTCTTTTATGAACACAAACTCACTGTTAGTCTTATCGATTTCCACGTATTCTCCATCAGGTTTGGTATGTGGAAAGAAATAATTCTTTGATCCGGGAGGTGTGCGGCTTCGCGCCCTACGAGCGGCGTGCCATGGAGCTGCTCAAGGTGTCCAAGGACAAGCGAGCACTCAAGTTTATGAAAAAGAGGGTGGGCACGCACATCCACGCCAAGAGAAAGAGGGAGGAGCTGAGCAACGTGCTGGCAGCCATGCGGAAGGCGGCGGCCAAGAAGGATTGATGACCCCTCCCCCAATAAAAGATGGTTCTTAAAAAAATAAATAAATAAATAAAAGAGGGTTATAGCATATTAAAATATCTTTATTGAATCAACATAGGGGTTTTCAAGTTTTTCTAACATACAATTCCTTCTTGGTATTTGACTTAATTTTGCAGATACACACGTGTTTGTTCATATCCACTACTATTCTCTTTCCTCCCTAATGTACCACCCCACATGTCCATCACAATTTCACAAATTCTCTTTGGCCTTTTTAAAAAAATTTTCACTGAGCCCATTTACTGTGTCTGGCATATTCATTGGTATGGGACCATTGTCTGGAGCATACAGAGCCTCTTAGAATCCACATCTTTGAGAAAAAAATGACCTTCTTGCACTTATAAACCATCAATTACCAGTAGGTCTCCAACTAAAGGTGACAAGTGGAAGATGCGCTTCCAAGTCACACTGAGGATTTTTGTTGCCAAGTCTTGTGTATGCTGTCCCAGTTGGTATGCACTCATATGCCCAGTTGTGCTGTTGAATTTGGTGCATGCTGTTTTGCTATAGATAGCTGTTCCTTGTACGTCCTACGATTTGCCATGCCATCGTGCATAGTGAACTCTGAGCTTTGGGGAGAGGGTATATGATGTCATGTCCCATTTGCAACTGAGAATTCTACAGTCTCGTATTCTCTGTGAATGTGAATGAGTTGTGAGTCTCTGTACTCTCAATCTACTGCAAAGAATATTCCTCTGATAAGTTTGACAGATATACTACTCATCTGTGGCTATAAAGATTTTAAGGGACAGTTTCTTACTGTTTCCATTTAGCGGAGTAACAGGATTGGTTCTCCTCTAGGGTATATTACCTAGACAAGTATATGTGGGCTTTTGTCCTTTTGGTTGGTTTAGTTAATTTTTCCCCTAATTAACAACACCAAGTTTAAAGTTTTTGTCTTGTAGAATAGATGAGAAAACTAATCAGATATAGGTATATACTTGTATAATATCTGTGTTTCTATTATACCAGCGTACATAAGTTGTCAGGTCAGTCATTATAGTTACCTGGGTTCATAGCTAGGTGTAACTGTTGACGACTTTTCTTCCTGGTTATTATTTGTAGAACCCTCCAGCACTGTTGATGCATACCAGCAGGAAAGAAGCTTCCACATTAATCCAAACTTGATTTTTCCATTTTATAGTTATGTTACCGCAATACTTTTCTGAAACTAAGTGTACAGACAACACATTTAAGCGTAAATGTGGAAATTCACGAGAAATGACATCTAAGCAGTAAACAAATTATTTAATAATTTAACACTTCTTTTCCTGTCAATGACCAAAGTTTATACTAATTTACATAAAACGATTATATTTATTTGCTATTGACCCTTGGTAACCAATTCAGCCCATACTATATTATATGTCTATTTAAATAGTGTCAGTTTCTATTACTTACTTCACATGTCACGATATTAACTATCTTTGCTATGTTCTCAAAAAGAATACTGTATGACTTTCCTTTAGATTGTAGAGTACTTGCGATACTAACTGCCTAAGGCCTTATCTTTCCCATTTCCTAGGAACTAGTTATTTGCACAATTATTTAACAGCTACCATGTTTTGCCATAAAAAAAACATACAAAGAAACACTAGATAAGAAAGGATCTGCAGAAGAATAAAAAGAGTGTAGGCCACGACCCTGACATGGTTTTCTAAATTGCATTCCAGTATGGGGAAAGCAAGGTTGGAAGAATTACAAATGACTCCTGGCCGGCACAGACAGAAAAGAGGAGATCTCCTCAGGGTCCAATATCTCACTCCCTAGATGTACATCTAATAAGCAGGTGTGACTTCGCATGTTGCTCTGATTCTTGCCTTGACTGTCTCTGCACTGCACATCAGAATAAGTATTATCATGAACACAACTTCTGAACTCCTACCAGGAAGCTGGAATGTAACTCCCATGCTCTCTTAATGCCAGGATACTAAAGTGAATATATTGATATCTTGGAATTTGAGAACATTTATTAGTCCCATTTCATTAAGATTAAACATTGAATACCACTATCAATAAACTCTAAACTCTTAATATTTTCTGGCAAAAAATCAATTACAGATACCGGAGTTTTTAATGGTAATAAGGAATATGCCCTTCGATCAAGTTTTAAAATGTACTGTATGTTATTGTAAAGTATAAGGATGATAGTATACAGTAGATCTCTAAAACTTATTCATCTCATACAACCAAAATTCTCTAACATCTAAACAATAGCCCACCTCTACTTCTTTTCCTCTAAACCTTTGCAATACTCAACCCTCAGCTACTTCAGTACTCTTATAAAAAGAATTCAAATTATTGCAACTTTGTTACTGACTCATTGCATTTAAAACAATGTCTGCAAAGTTATCCATGTTCCTGCATATGGTAGGATTACTTCTTTTTGAATAATATAATGTAATAATATAAAGCATTAATACTTTAGATACTATATTTTGTTTACTTATTTGGTTTTGTAAGACGGAGTTTCTCTGTGTAGGTCAGGCTGTCCCGGAACTCACTATGTAGACTAGGTTGCCCTTGAACTCAAAGATCTACCTGCCACTGCCTCCCTGAGTGACAGGACTAAAAGTTTAATGTCACTAGATTGTTGGGGGAGGCGACAAGGGGGAGGATGGGTGGGGAGCACCCATAAAGAATGGGAGGGGGAGGGGATGTTGCCCAGAAACCGGGAAAGGAATAACACTCAAAATGAATATAAGAAATACTCAAGTTAATTAAAAAAAAAAGAAATGTAAATAAGAAATACTCAAGTTAATAAAGATAAAAAAAAAGAAAAAAAAGTTTGTGTCACTATGCCTGGCTATATTTTCTTTAGTAATTGATCTGTCAAAGGACATTTAGTTCTTCATATATTGACTAGTATAAACAATACTCCAATGATTATTGGCAAACAGTGAGCCTTTCTCTCTTCGTTTTTATTCATTAGTATGCAAGGAAACAGTAGTAATGACTGTGATTTTATAACATGTTTCTTTTTCAGTGTTCTGTACTTTTCTAATTCTAAACATCAAATTTATATTTATATATGATGCAGGTCTAATTCATCAAACCAACAGTAATGATCTCTGGGCATTTGAAGGTTAACTCCTAACTACAGAACAATTACCTTAATGAATATTTGTTTAATAAAGTGTAATTCATTATGATGAATATATCCATGTTCCTTTTCTACTTGTTTATTCACATTTTGCTTAATTAAAATGGTTGGACTAATATCTGCAATTACTTCCTAATGTGTCACTTCAGAAACAATTGTTTTTAAACAATATAATAATTGTTGAAAATACTGTGATAGCTTGAATTTGAAATGTGCTGTGCTTTCTAATTTCCATAAGTTCATATACAGGTCACTAAATTTAGATAGACCACAATGCCAAGCCACATTAGATTTTTCTTAATCTGTTGGCCTATGCTACAATCCATGACATAAAATAAAAGGAATTATGACTTATGTCACTGAAAAACTACACCGATACCACATTCAAGTCTGTTGTGCAAGTCTGAGCATCAGTGCCCCAAGCAGGCCCTGCCTATGTGGGCAGTGTCTGAAGATGAATTTCAAAGAATGCTGTGCAATGGTGAATAATAGGCTCAGTAAGATAAAAAAAAAATCAAATGTGAAATTGCAAGCTTTTGATAGACCACAAGAATATTTAAGTAGAAAAACAGCATCCCACAATGCCATTTGTTGAGCCAGCTATGTGAATTTGCCATGAGCTGAGCCAGAGCCCACAGTGCCAACTCATCATTGGGAGAATGCTGGCAAGGCAAGTTTGGAGCCAGGAATCTGAGGTGGAGGGGAAAGGAACATCTGTATACCTGAGTGCTTTGTGACAAAGAAACTAACTGGACGCAATCGTATTCTAAAATTTGCTCAGGCAAAGAATAATGATACTGATGGTGTAAATAAGCTCTCAACTGATTCATCTGTTTTCATCTTAATAAAATTACAAAATGGACCATCACAGCTAGCCAGTGGTCTGCCATCCAGAGAGAGGTAGACCAGAAAAATTCTTTATTAAGTCAATGCAGAAGAATCAAAATAGTTTTCCTTTTTTTTGGTTTCCTTTTATTTTTTTAATTCCCTTTTCTGGTTTCTGGGCCAACATCTCCCTAACTTATCCCCCTCCCCTTACGTAAGGGTGTTCCCCTCCTCGCCCTCCCCCCATTACTGCCCTCCCCTCAACAATCACGTTCACTGGGGGTTCAGCCTTGACAGGACCAAGGGCTTCCCCTTCCACTGGTGCTCTTACTAGGCTATTCATTGCTACCTATGAGGTTGGAGCCCAGGGTCAGTCCATGTATAGTCTTTGGGTAGTGGCTTAGTCCCTGGAAGCTCTGGTTGCTTGGCATGGTTGTTCATATGGCGTCTCAAGCACCTTCAAGCTCTTTCACTCCTTTCTTTTCAGTGGTTTGCTGCTGGCATTCGCCTATGTATTTGCTGTATTCTGACTGTGTCTCTCAGGAGAGATCTGCATCTGGTTCCTGTCAGCCTGCAGTTCTTTGCTTCATCCATCTTATCTAGTTTGGTGGCTGTATATGTATGGGTCACATGTGGGGCAGGCTCTGAATGGGTGTTCCTTCAGCCTCTGTTCTAAACTTTGTCTCCCTATTCGCTCCCAAGGGTATTCTTATTCCCCTTTTAAAGAAGGAGTGAAGAATTCGCATCAAAATAGTTTTCTAATCATTCCTAAAAAAAATTTAGCAAAAACTGACCATCTCTTAGGTGATATTATAGAGATTTAGCAGATTCAAAAAATGAGGCTTAAAGATTTCATATTCTCAATAAACTAAAAATTGAAAAATATACCTATTTGTTCAAACATGAGTACATAAAAAGAAAATCAGGAAATGATAGGGTGGTAAGATAGGCTTGCAGAGTGGAAAGGACAGCATTTAAAAGCCTTTTCATTTGTTGGGAGTGTCACAGAAACCCTGAAAGTGGCATCTGAGTTTACATGTACTCATTCATTTATGAACCCTGTCTCATGACGTAGCTTTTATTGTTGAGATGTGAGTTGTGAACTAATGTACAAGGCTCTTCATTGTGTACATTCTAGTGATCATAGAGAAAAAAATTTAAAAATTCAAATGCATTGTTCTGTGAAGCTGTCATATGAGGGTCTGAAGTACAGCTTACAAGATCTTACAGATAAAGCAGGTCAGGAAAGTTGTCACCAAGTCCACATTTACCTTAGGTGGTCAGGAAGGAAGCATAGGGAGGAGAAGATATTTGAGCAGATATTTAAAAATAACTGTTGTCTTGATTTTCCTAGGGACATGCACTGAAATGTCTACTTTTTCCACATAAAGGATCTGACAGATCACAAGAATTGTTCTGTTTAAATCTGCTTTGGTAAAGAGGTGAGTTTACTGAGGGTACTTAAAAGAACATAGAGAGAGATTACATACAAGAGCATGTAAATCATCAAAAGCTTACCTCAGCATTGTGATAATACACAAAAGATGCATACCTGGAGTTCCTTGCATCCATTGCAGAAAGATCAGCCAGTGGAAACATCTCCTTCCTCAATTGCTACTAACTTGAGGAAGGGTTTGAGGATCTTGTAATTCTATGTTATTTCCTGAATTTTTTTAATTTCTGCTCACCCACTGAGACTTCGAAGTTTCCTTTGCCTTCTAGGTGTGAAAGTCTTCCTACAGGAGAGCAGAAACAAACACAGGACAGGAGGTAAGGTATCCAGCTACAGAATAATTATAAGAGAATTACAATCAAAAGCAACATTTAAAGCAAACTTTGCCTCAGGATCATACTGAATAGCACAGAGAAGTGTATCTGGAGCAGAGTTGAAAGGGGATAACCAATTTCCAGAGGCAGTGGGGATCCAGGTTGTGTGAGACATTAAAGGGCTTTTATAAAGGCCCATGGGTTCATGTCTAAATGTTAGCCACAGATCACTTTTCCATGGCTTGGGACGGCATTTAAGAAAGTATTATACAGATAATATACGGTTACCTTTTTCCTTCTGTCACTTGACTTCTAACAACTTTCCCTCAAGTCTCCATCCACACTACACCCTTCTATGCAGTATTGCAGTGGAGAAAAACCATCTGCTGAAGTCAATAGATGAGATTCTCTTATTGATAGAGCTTTTGCATTGCCTACATATAAATTACCTCTTAAGTGACTGTACGAAGGCTGGTTAAAATACAGGCCTCTCTTTTAAATAAATGGCACCTTGAAGTGGACAGATAATGTATGCAATCTAAAGCTCCCTCTCCTAACTACTCAGTTTATCCCCTTCTGTTAGCAATGACAGAAACTGAAGGAAAGGCCATCCAGAGACTGCTCCACCTAGGGATCCATCCCATCTGCAGACACCAAACCCACATACTAATGCTGAAACCAAGAAGTACTTACTGACAGGAGCCCTGTATAGCTGTCTCCTGAGATGCTCTGCCAGATCCAGACCAATACAAACGCAGATGCTCACAGTCCACCATCAGACTGAGCATGGGGACCCCAATGGAAGAGTTAGGGGAACGACTGAAGGAGCTGGAAGGGACTGCGATCCCATAGAAAGAGGAACAGTATCAACTAACTGAACCTCCAGAGTTCCCAGGGACTAAACCACCACCAAAGAGTACACAGGCGGGGATCCATGGCCCCAGCTGGATATGTAGCAGAGGACGGCCTTATCTGGTATCTGGTGTCTGGGAAGGGAGGTCCTGTGGAAGCTTGATCATGCAGGGTAGGGTGGGAGGGGGAGCACCCTCATAGAGGCAGGTGAAGGGGAAGGGGATAACGGCCTTGTGGAGGGGAAACTGTGAAGAGGGATATCTGAAATGTAAATAAATAAATTAACCAAAAAAAATGGGGAAAAAAGAAAGAAAAATGCCAGAAGAAAGAATGGAAATAGGCAGCTGCCAAGTGTTGGGGGTAAGGGCTGGTGGTGGCTGAGGAGCCTCTAGAAAGTCCCAGAGACCTAGAATGGGGGATGCTCCCAGGACTCAATGGAGATGAGCATAGACAACATGCACAACAGGGGGGGATATGGAACCTAAAGAGACCACCTCCAGTAGTTAGACAGGGCCCCTAGTGGAGAGATGGGGACAGCAACCTACTTTCACATTTTTCCTGCAAAATTTGCTCCACTCTAAAATAAATGCAGGGACAAAAAGTGGATCAGAGGTTGAACGAAGGGCCATCCAGTGATCAGCCCAACTTGGGATCTATTCCGTGGACTGGTACTTGATCCTGATTCTATTACTAACGCTATGTTGCACTTGCAGGCAGGAGTTGTCCTCTGAGAGACTCTACCAGCAGCTGACTGAGACAGATGCAGATCCTTACAGCCAAGCATTGAACTGAGGTCTGGAACACCTGTAGAAGAGTTGGGAGAGGGTGGAAGGAATTGAAGGGGATGGTAACACCATAGGAAGACCAACAGTACAATTAACCTGGAAACCTGGGAGTACACAGAGACTAAGCTATTAGCCAAAGAGCACATACAGCTGGTCTGAGGCCCCTGGCATATATGTAGCAGAGGACTGCTTTGTCTGTCCTTAGCGAGGGAGGATACAGCTAATTATATAGAGACTTGATGCCCCATGAAGAGGGGTTAGCCAGAGGAGGAGTTTGCACTCTCAGAAGCAAAGGTGAGAAGAACTCTATGAGGGTGAGTGGGAGGTAGGAGCAACATATGGGATGTAAATAAATAAAATAATTAATAATAATAATAAAATTAGAAAGAAAACTGAAAGGAAATTTTGAAAAAGAGAGAACACATAGCATTCAGTTTTGTGGCTTATAAAATTTTGGTTAACATCTGATGCCATAAGCGATATAATCCTTAAGGATGATAATGGAGCTGAAAATGTCCCACCACTCAGTGACGGCATGATTGTTAAGAACTGTGTAGTGTATGATGCTGTTTTACAGATTAATGGTTTGTGGTAACAGCAGTGTCACCGTACAACTCTCTCTATACCACTGTTTCTCAGCCTGTGGGTTGAGACATCCTTGGGAGCAAACAACCCTTTCATAAAGTTGCCTAATGCCATCTGAAAACATAGATATTTACATTACAATTCGCAACAGTAGCAAAGTTACAGTAGTACAGTACAAAGTTATAAAATAAAAAGAAAACAAAAAATCATAACAAAAATAATCAAAATCCAGCAACATAAGTCATTAGTTCAGAAGACCAAAAGTAAGCAGAACACCTTGAAGGAAAACATCAAAATTCTGTAACAAATTTAAAGAGACAACACCACCAAAACAGCATGCATCTGCTACCTTCAAACTCTAAGAGTAGTCATCGTCATTTAAAATGCTTCCATTTTTAAGGTGTAGATTAGTAGCACTGTGCTGTGTATAGAGGACTGTAGGTTTGTTCCCAAGTGATTACAAGCTCTGCCCTCATTTCTAAATCTGGTTTCTCCTTAGGCACATGCTTTCCAGGTGTGACTCATTTGCTTAGACTCATCCACGTTCTATAAAGATACAGTAGGTGAGGCTATGGAGAATGCAGAGAATATACATGTGTTGTATGACTTATTAGTAGCCTAAGATCCAAAACTAAATGCAACAGTGCTTCCACTTTTAGAATAAAGAAAATATTATGCATAGTAATATATAAATATTACATACTGTCTTAATTTTAACTGAAGTTGTTAGACTCAACCAATTATGATAATGGTATTGAAAAATGAAACCATTCTAAAACAAAGTTAAGTTAGAATGAAGATTTCAGGATGAAATGTATCTTGGAAATTATATGCTGAAAGGGAAATACGTGAGCAGTTTCTGCTTCCATAAGCAGTGTGGAGAATGGATGACTAAGAAAAGTGGTTATCAATATTGAGGGTCTTCAGTCATTTCACATAATATCAAATCAATTCACTAGCTGCAACATTAGAATCATGAAAATTTAAGTCAAGGATAGTCAAGATACTCTGTAGTAAAATAACTCTTTAGAAAAGTTCAAATATTATAAAACTCGTTTTAAAATAGAACAACTTTTACTGTTTTTGTACTTATAACTATACCAGATTCACTCATGGTGGTTAATTGAAACTCACCACACAAAATGCCATTCTTCATGAGTTTTTTCCACTTAAGCTCTTTCCAGGGACGTTTTGCATTTATATTTCTAACAATCTAGATATGTGAATCTGCAGTCTACATAAAAATTTCAAATGTATATTATCATATTAAAGCTAGAAATTAAACAAAGATACAGAACACATGTAATGCCTGAGTAAAAGACTATGAGTAATGCACAATATTTTAGAGTGGAACTTTTTAAAGACTTAGATAAACTGTTTTATATAAAGCATAAAACCAACCTTACTTTAGATCCTATAATTTTCTCCAAGATCAACCATATTGACCACAGAATACAAGTGGGTTGTCAAGCCAATGTCCTGTGGTAAACAGAATAATTTCGGGAAGGGGAAAAAAATAAATAACAAGAAAAATATCTCTGAGTTATTATTTCCCATACTCCACTAAGTCATGTTTGTTCTTACCAGTGTTTCCTAGAATATTGCTCCATTTATGGATTTTCCAGCATTTGGCTTGCAAAATAAGACAACTTCAAAAATTTTAACGTTACTTAGAAGAAATAACATTTTTTCCAACATTACATGTCAAATAATGGTGTCTCTTCTGATTTCACTCATTCTATGCTTGATACTTTTCAAATTCCTACATTTATGAATTCCTTCCATTCGAAGAGAATTGAAAAGTTTACGAAGTGGGAATTTTAAGGAAATTGCATGAATATTACCATGTTCTAGGACGTGAAGAACAGCTGATATATATCAGCTGACAAGACCGTTTGCCAGGATAACAATGGTTTTTTGTGTTCATACTATTTAACTTTTTTCCTACTGCTTTCGGAAGATTTAACTCAGAGGCACAATGACAGCATTTCAAATAAGCTTATTCTCTCTTTGTCACATTCAGTAGTTTCTCACTGATGATACAGAGAGTGAGGGGGATTTAGAGAAGAAGGCAACAGAGCAAAATCTCCTTGCAGTGGAAGAAAACAGGAAAGAAACTATGTATTGGAACTGAAGAAGTCAGGATCTCTGGACCCGGTGAGATGTTGGAGCTGAGAGTACCTGGCGAAGTTGTGTTCAGAACAATCTGTCCTCTACATTATTTATTATTTATTTATCTTAAACAGGATGATTTATAACACTGATAATTTAAAGTGGAGTGTCTTAAACTTAGGTACATTATTACATCTGCAGAGAGCACTATGAATGGAAATACCTTCCAGTGTGGGCCTTGCTTTGCAACTGTGAGTGAATTTTTCAAATGAGAGCAAAGAAAATAGAAGTTCCCTAATTGGAAGTGTCTTTTATTAGATTGAGAAGAGAGACACCACGATGTGCAAGATCAGAGCTCAGTTCATGCAATATAACCACAGGGTATGCAATCTCGTGACAATTTCAGGGTTGGAGGCAAGATGAACCACTTTCAAACACTATCATTAAAGAAAATCAATCTCTCTCTCTCTCTCTCTCTCTCTCTCTCTCTCGCATACAAGTGAGATTTTACATTTTAATTCAAAAATAAAAATAAAGCAGCATGCAATGTTATTTTAGGAAATATCAACTCACTGAATTCATCCTGAATAAGATGATAGAATATCGATTACTTGTTAGTAGGTTCATTATTCTAGTTAAAAGGGAAGTAATAAAACTAACCAAATATTTCTCAGCATTTCTGTAGTCATTTGGTTGTATCCAAAACCAGGCATTCCTCTATGGGATGCCCAAATTTCATCAGAGTTTTATCAAAGGAAGAAGAGAAAACCTCTATTTAATTAGGAATAAGATTTGGGGCACAAAAGCTGAATATGTTCAATACATGTAAAGAATCAGAGGCAAAAAGTTAAATATCATTCCTGGTAAGCTTTGTTTCTTTTAAGGTAATGAAAGTAAAATTTTAGTTTCCCTGAATATAACTTCAAATTATTACTGAATGATTTGTTGAATGCACTAAAAATTGGCTAATCCTTTATAATTACATAAGTATGACAAATATCACTTGCTTGTTATTCTTTCTTCTTTGGATATGTTTGAAACTTGTATGATTAAAAGGTTACTTATAAAGCTCTGGCTTTATCTCCCCATCAAACAATCACCCTCTTATCTTTCATTACTGTTACATTTGGCCTTGCATTTGAATATCAGTATTTAAAAACTGTAATATACCAAGAAAGGCAATACTGATGAAGTTTTAGATCTTAAAATTTAGAGCACTATCAACAAATTTGAAGTGGGTTGTAGTACACGTTAAAGTTGGGAGATTTACAAAGGAACTAAAATAACAACAAGAAAAAGAAGAAAAATTATGCTTGCAATTATTCCAGTCATTTGTTGAACATATAATTATTTTCTATCCTAACTATGGTAAAGATTCTTTGATAAATGACTGTGGAGTATATAAATATATCTGCATTTACCAAGCTGCCAAATGTCTATTCTTGGGAAAGAATGGTTTTAATTCTGATGCCAATTTATTATGGTCAATGAAATCTCATTGCATTGGCCATTCTTGACGAAATTCATCATTTTGTTCAGAGTTTGATGGTGAATACAGTGTATTAATAAATAAAGTGCAGAAAAAGATGAATCATAATTGCTACTTTAATATAGAAGATCCAGTGTAGAAATTTACATATGTGGGGTAGAAGATTTATCATTTTAAAACATGTCACAAAGAGAATACAGGGTATTAAAAGCCATTGTTCTTAAGGTTGAAAGAGGACACATGTGGGGAAAGGGAATTGTGGAGTCTACCTTCAGTAGAAAGACAGGTCATCAAGTGGAGGGATGGGGTTGCCATCCCACAGTCAAAAACTCTGACCCAGAATTGTTCCTCTCTGAAAGAACATTTTTGTCTACAGGGACTGGCGGAAAGGAGGTTCAGTGACCAATCCAATGTGGGATTCATTTCAAGGGGATTCTCCAAGGCCTGACACTATTAATGATGATATGGTGTGCTTACAGGCAAGAACCTAGCAAGGCTGCCCTCCGAGAGGCCCAACAAGCAGATGACTGAGACAGAAGCCGATTCTTACACTCAACCAATGATCTGAAGTCACGGACCCCTGTGGGTGAATTAACAAAAGGCTAGAAGAAGTTGGGGAGAGCGGACCCGTAAGAAGACCCACAGTCTCAAAAAACCTGGACCCCCCAAGATCTCTCAGACACGGAGCCACCAACCAGGCACCATTCACCAGCTGGTCTGAGGACTGCCCATTCACCAGCTGGTCTGAGGACTCTGACACTTATACAGCAGAGGACTGCCTGGCTTGACCTCAGAGAAGAAGAAGCACTTATCCCTGGAGACACTTGAGGCCCCAGAAAATGGGGAGGTCTGGAGGGGTGTGGGGTTGTGGGAGGGGTGAGGACATCCTCTTGAACTATTTCAGGGCTAAATGGTAAGGGGATAACAACTGGACTATAAAAAAGGTTAGAGATAATTTTTAAAAAGAAAGAAAAGAGGACATATGAGAGCATTTGCATTGAAATTCTGCAAGAAAAAACTAGCAGACATAAGCCCTAGTTTCAGGAAAGGTCCTGATACCACATTTCAGAGAGAAAGCATCAGCTCACCTACCTGGAATCTATCCTTGCAAACTGAAACTACTACCTAATGGTTAGTGTTGAAGGAGTTCAACTCCAGTGCTTTGTAGAGATTGGAGCTCAGATTTGTAAATAGAGGTTTCTGCATAGGTGGACCTGGCACCTCTAAGGAGAAATTGTCAGAGTGTGTAAGAAGTAGTATGACAGAAGAAAACTGGAAATCAATATCTCCCATACAGAAAAGCTGTTGTTGCTTGTGGCAGTGGTGTCAGTAATGACACTAGCATCATAGAGCACACAATGAGTCAGGGCTTGCAATGAGACAATATATATAAGGATATCCATGCAGAAAAATCCCCCCTTTATCCTTTGTGTTTGATTATTATTGATACCTTGCCTTTGAAAAGGACTAACAAGATTCCAGTGATGGAAATTTCTCAAAACATAGGTTGTTCCCCCCTTTTTAATTAACAAATCCATTTAAATGTACCTTAATGTGAGATGGAAATGTAAAGATATTTACCCATGATAATCCTTAATAAAATAGTGAGAATGAGGTTAATGGACGAGGCAAGCCATACAAACTCACCCCAATGCGATGTATTTGAGAAGACATGCTTGCCTGCTCCATTATAGAATTCCATAAGCAATTGTGAAGCCAGGTGAATATCAGGTCTAGGATGGCAAGATGTGCTGTGTTTGCTGGTAGCCAGTTCTCATACAAATAAGAATTTCCAGATGATAAGTGATATTACTGAGGGCACAGTTGGGAAGGGATGCCCAACAGAGATTCTGCGATCCTTGTGAACTTACACCATCATGCCATTGTTTTCAGAGCTCTGGGAGTTGAAATGATGCCTGGTTCTTTCATACTTCTCGTACCACTGAAGCAAGAAACAAAAGGGATAGCAACTAGCTGGGGTGATATGTCCTAATTAACAGGAATAAGTTGGAGTTGTTTCTATGCAAGAATATGCCTCTGACCTGAGGGATTCCCTAATGGTGTCTCTCCTCGCTTCTACTGCGATTGGTAAAAGTAATGAGAAGTCAGAATAATGGATCAAACAAACAAAGGCACAGATGGGATTACTCAGAGAATTCAAAATGGATCCTGAGGATCACGGAAGTGAAATGACTAAGCTTAACAGTCTGAGAATGACAGGAAGCAAATGGCATACCAAGTGTGTAATGTGGAATTTTGAACACTTGATTACCAATTTTTGTGTTCCCAGGTCCTAATAGTGTTTATCACACACTTAAGTTCTCAATAAACATTGAGCAACTGAATAAAATCAGTCTCCTAGGACAACTATATCCAGTATCATGAGAGCCACATATGTTTTCTGAACCCAATTAGCAAATACTCTGATGAATCGAGGTTAGAAATACTCATTTTATTCTCTATAAGTGTATAGTAAAAATATAACCCCCAAGGTATGATGTTATCAGCACCACCATCCTTATGAAAGAAATATTCCAGACATTATTCTTGATTATTATTGATTATTATTGATTAGAGGCTTTTTAATTCCTTCTTTTGGTTTTTGTTTATTGACATCACTGATCCCTCAGAACCAAATGAAACATTTTGGGAAGGTTCAGGTTGATCCTGGCTTTTACAGGAAGGCTGGATGAATAAGGATAAATTTTTGGTTTTCTAAAACCAGAAACATGCTAGGCAAGACCAGTAAATGACCTGTGACAGGGCTTTTGAGGGTGCTATGCTTTAGGTCTACTGCTCTGTATTTCCCGTCCTTGAAGAGCTGCAGTCATCATTCTTAAGGATGCTGAATGCTGTCTCTGTGGCACACTTGAGATACGTTGTTCTCCCTTTGAGCAACTTTGATTGAATAGCTTCCTGCTGATTTTCTTCCATTATAGTAGCTTTTGAAATGTCAGTCCCATTTTCCTCTGCAAAATATATAGGATGGAGTACTACTTAATAAACTTAATTGGCATCAAACAAAGCTTGTGGAAACACATCCTAACCCCAGATTTCCTAGCTTCTTTATTTCCTCATTCCTGGATCCTCTCTCAGGAATCTGTCAACCAAGAACAACCTATTGGTCCAGGTCACTGTTCACAGATTTGAGGATATTTGTTTGAAATTAATACAAAGATTTCCTAGTCTCAAAAATCCTCAAGAATAGAAAAGATGAACAAAATTTAGAAAGCATCAAAAATCTATTTTATGTTAGGACTCTTGTTTTAAAATTACTTCTAAAAGATTATTTATTTTATTATTCTTTGTGTATGAGAATTTTGTCCTCATGTATGTATGTGTATCATGTGCATGTTGAGTGTCTGCAAAGGATAGTAAAGCATAATAGATTCTCTGAACCTGGAGTTACACACTCTTACGAGCTTCCAATTTTCTAGACTGATTTCCAGAATGGTTGTACCAGTCTGCAATCCCACCAACAATGGAGGAGTGTTCCTCTTTTTCCACATCCTCGCCAGCATTTGCTGCCACCTGAGTTTTTTTATCTTAACCATTATAACTGGTGTGAGGTGGAATCTCAGGATTGTTTTGATTTGCATTTCACTGATGACTAAGGATGTTGAACATTTCTATAGGTGTTTCTCCGCCATTCAAAATTCCTCAGTTGAGAATTCTTTATTCAGCTCTGTACCCCAACTTTTAAAAGTGTTATTTGATTCGCTGGAGTCTAACTTCTTAAGTTCTTTTTATATATTGAATTTTAGCCTTCTATCAGATATAGGATTGATAAAAATCTTTTTCAAATCTGTTGGTTGCCATTTTGTCCTAATGACAGTGTCCTTTACCTTACAGAAGATTTGCAGTTTTATGAGGTTCCATTTGTCATTTGTTGATCATAGAGCATAAGCCATTGGTGTTCTGTTCAGGATTTTTTTCCCTGTGCATATGTGTTTGATACTCTTTCTCGCCTTCTCTTCTATTAATTTCAGAGTATCTTGTTTTCTGTGGAGGTCCAAGATCTACTTGGACTTGATCTTTGAACAAGTCAATAAGAATGGATTGATTTGCATTCTTCTACATGCTTACCTTCAATTGAACCAGCACCATTAGTTGAAAATGCTATTTTCCATTGGATGACTTTAGCTCCTTTGTCAAAGATCAAGTGACCATAGGTGTGTGGGTTCATTTCTGGGTCTTCAATTTTATCCCATGGATCTACCTGCCTGTCTCTGTACCAATACCATGTAGTGTTTTTGTTTGTTTATTTGTTTGTTTTCATCAGGATTGCTCAGTAATACATCTGGAGGTTAGGGATTGTGACTGCCCCAGTACTTTTATCGTTAAGGATAGTTTTCGTTATCCTGTTTTGTTTTTTGTTTTGGTTTTGGTTTTGATTTTCGATATTCCAAATGCATTTGCAAATTGGTCTTTCTAACTCTGTGAAGAATTGACTTAGGGTTTTGATGGGGATTCCATTGAATCTGTAGATTGCTTTCAGCAAGATGGCTATTTTTACAATATTAATCCTGCCAATCGATGAGTTTTTTATGAGCTGTGGGAGTTCTCTGGTGGAATTTTTCGGGTCTCTTAAGGATTCTATCATATCATCTGCAAATAGTGATATTTTGACCTCTTTTCTAATTTGTAACCCTTTGGCATCGTTTTGTTGTCTAATTGCTCTGGCTAGGATGTAAGTACTATACTGAATAGGTAGGAAGAGAATAGGCAGCCTTGTTTATTCAAGATTTTAATGGAATTACTACAATTTTTTGATTTTTTAGCTTGATATTGGCTACTAGTTTGCTGCATATTGCTTTTATTATGTTTCGGTATGGGCCTTGTATTCCTGGTATTTCCAAGCATTTTATCATGAAGGAGTGTTGAATTTTGTCAAATGCTTTGTCAGCATATAATGAGATGATCATGTGTTTTCTTTTGCTTTGAGTTTGTTTATATAGTGAATTATGTTGATGGATTTCTGTATATTGACCCATCCCTGCATCTTTGAGATGAAACGTACTTGATCATGCTGGATGATCGTTTTGTTGTGTTCTTTGATTCGGTCTGTCAGAATCTTATTGAGTATTTTGGCATTGATATTCATAAGGGATATTGGTCTGAAATTCTCTTTCCTTATTGGGTATTTGTGTAATTTAGGTATAAGTGTAATTTTATATTCATAGAATGAATTAGGTAGTGTTTCTTCTGCTTTTGTAGAATAGTTTGGACGATATCGGTATTAGGTCTTCAGTGAAGGTCTGATAGAATTCAGCACTAAACTCTTCTGTTTTCTGGCCTTTTTTTTTTTTTTTTTGGTTGGAAGAATTTTAATGACTGCTTCAATTTCTTCATTTCTTTAGGAGTTATGGGACTGTTAGGTGGCTTATCTGATCCCGATTTAACTTTGGTACCTGATATCTGTCTAGAAAATTATCCATTTCATCCAAATATTCCAGTTTTGTTGAATATAGGCTTTTGTAGTAGAATCTGATTTTTTTTTGATTCCCTCAATTTCTGTTGTTATGTCTCCCTTTTCAGTTATGATTTTGTTAATTTGGATACTGTCTCTATGCCGTCTGGTTAGTCTGACTAAGGGTTCTTCTATCTTGTTGGTTTCCTAAAAAACAAAACAAAACAAAACAAAACAAAACAGAAACAGCTCCTGGTTTAATTGATTCTTTGTATAGTTGTTTTTGTTTTTACTTTATTGATTTCAGCTCTGAGTTTGACTATTTCCTGCTGTCTACTCTTCTCTGGAGCATTTGCTTCTTTTTTTTTTTTTTTTTTTTTTTACAGCTTTCAGGTGTGCTGTCAAGACGCTAGTGTATGCTTCCTTTTTTTTTTGTTCTTTTTTGTTCTGTTTTGTTTTTGTTTTCCTTTGTTTGTTTTGTTTTGTTTGAGGCACTCAGCCTCAGCCCTATGAGTTTTCCTCTTAGCACTCTTTCATTGTGTCCCGTAAGTTTGTGTATGTTATACCTACCTTCATTTTCATTAAATTCTAAAAAGATTTTAATTTCTTTCTTATTTCTTCCCCAACCAAGTTATCATTGAGTAGAGCATTGTCCAGCTTCCATGTGTATGTAGACTTTCTGTAGCTTTGGTTTTTATTGAAGACCAGTCTTATTCCATGGTGACCTGATAGGATGCATGGGATTATTTCAACCTTCTTGTATCTGTTGAGGCCTATTTTATGACTATTATATTATCAGTTTTGGAGAAGGTACCATGAGGTGCTGAGAAGAATACATATTCTTTTGTTTCAGGATGAAATGTTCTGTAAATTTGTAGAGTGGCTACTCCAGCTTGGTTCTTAGGACATTTGCTTGATAAATTGTTTTCCAGCATTTTAATCTGAAGTAGTGTATGTCTTTGTCACTGAGGTGTGTTTCCTGTATGCAACAAAATGCTGGGTCCTTTTCATGTGTCCTGTCTGTTAGTGTATGTTTTTTAATTGGTGAATCGAGTCCATTGATGTTCATACATATTAGGGGCCAATGATTGTTATTTCCTGTTATGTCTGTTGTTAGAGGTGGAATGATGTTTATGTGGCTATCTTTTGGGGGGTTAGTTGAACAAAGATTACTTCCTTGCTTTTTCTAGGGTGTAGTTTCCTTCCTTGTGTTAAGAGTTTTCCATCTATTATCCTTTGTAGGGCTGGATTTGTGGAAAGATAATGTGTAAATTTGGTTTTGTCATGGAATATTTTCTTTTCTCCACCTATGTTAATTGAGAGTTTACTGGATAATAGTATCCTGGGCTGGCATTTGTATTCTCATAGGGTCTCTATGATATCTGCCCAGGATCTTCTAGTTTTCATAATCTCTGATGAGAAGTCTGGTATAATTCTGATAGGTCTGCCTTTATATGTTACTTGACCTTTTTGCCTTACTGCTTTTAATATTCTTTCTTTGTACAGTGTGCTTGGTATTTTGACTATTATGTGACAGGAGGAATGTCTATTCTGGTACAATCTATTTGAAATCTGTAGGCTTCTTTTATGATAATGGACATCTTTTTTCTATAGGTTAGGGAAGTTTTCTTCTATAATTTTATTGAAGATATTTACTGACCCTTTAAGGTGGGAATCTTCATTCCCTTCTATACCTATTATCCTTAGGTTTGATGTTCTCATTGTGTCAGGACTTCCTGGATGTTTTGGGTTATAATCTTTTGTGTTTTGCATTTTCTTTGACCGTTTTTTCAATGTTTTCTATGGTATCTTCTGCCCCTGAGATTCTCTCTTCTATCTCTTGTATTCTGTTGGTGATGCTTATATCTATGTCTCCTGTTCTCTTTCCTAGGTTTTCAATCTCCTGGTTTTGTCTCTCTTTGTGATTTCTTTATTTTCTTTATTAGATCCTGGATGGTTTTGTTCAATTCCTTCACCTGCTTGCTTGTGTTTTCCTGTAATTCATTGAAAGATTTTTGTGTTTCCTCATTAAGGGCTTCTACCTGTTTACCTGTTTTGTCCTATATTTCTTTTTTTTTTGTCCTATATTTCTTTAAGGGAGTTATTTATGTCCTGTTAAAGTCGTCTAACATCATCATGAGATGTGATTTTAAATCAGAGTCTTGCTTTTCCAGTGTGTTCAGGTATCCTGGATTTGCTGTAGTGGCAGAAATGTGTTTCGAAGATGCTAAGTGGCCTGGGTTTCTATTGCTTATGTTCTTGAATTTGCCTCTCTCCATCTGCTTGTCTCCGGTCTTAGCTGGTCTTGCTGTCTATGTCCTTGCTGGCTTGTCCTTCCTGTAAGTCTGTATGTCAGCACTCTTTGGACACCAGCTCTCCCCCATTGGGATTCAGGCACAGAGAGCTGTGGCATAGATTCAGCTCTGGGTACACACAGAAACCAGAAGGATCCTGTCGCAGGATGCTCCTTGGCTTCTTTGTCCCAAGGGCTCCAGGTGTGTCTCTTGGAGCACAACTGGTGGTATCATCCATGCTCCCAGTTGTGTCAGCACTCCTGGGAAACCAGCTCTCTCCCAGGAACAGAAACAATTTTCATATTCTCAAAGCCAAAACGGCAATATGTACAATTACCATTTAAAACCTGAACATTTGTTTTTCTAAAACAAATTTTAACAATAAAAACTATTGTTTACTTTTGAGTGTGTCAGTTAATTTTGTTACACTGTGAAAAAGTTCCTATTGTTTTTTAGAGTAAATTATGATAATGTATTCATGTTAATCCACATTCCCAAAGGGACATACTCACATAATACATGTTTCAGCAATGAAAAATGTTTAATTGTACTTTTTACCATCTTATTTTAATAAATATTATTTTATGTAATATACTCAATAATTAGCTACAAAAGCACTCTATTATTACCTTTTAACTTGCTTCCATTTAAGAAGGCATCATTTTATTCAGTATCTGCATTTTTAAGAATAAATAATATTTTCCTTGTATATAAAGCTAAAGATAACCTTTTCAATGTATGTTAAGGATTGTGCTGGAATTTTGATGGGAATTGCATTGATTCAGTGTATTGCTTTTGGTAAAATGGCCATTTTCACCATGTTAATCTCACTGATCCATGAATATAAAACATCTTTCCAACTTTGGACATTGTCTTCAATTTCTTTTTCATTTCAGTCTTTCCCATGATTGGTTAGAGTTACCTCAAGATGTTTTATATTAATTGAGGATATTATGAAAAGTATTGTTTCCCTGACTTCTTTCTCAGCCTGTTTGTTATTTAGATATAGGAGGACTACCAGTTTTTTAGAGTT
The DNA here is from genome assembly GCF_011064425.1 of Rattus rattus. Classification (NCBI taxonomy): domain Eukaryota; kingdom Metazoa; phylum Chordata; class Mammalia; order Rodentia; family Muridae; genus Rattus; species Rattus rattus. Next base: position 181,837,944 of record NC_046154.1, on the reverse strand, counting down.
ACTTTTCTCTCCTGCTACTTTGCTGAATGGGTTTATGAGATGTAGGAATTTCCTAGTAGGATATTTGAGATTACTTAGGTAAACTATCCTACCATCTGCAAATAACGATATTTTGATTTCTTACTGTGCATTTGTTTGTGATTTCTTTTTTATTTGTTATTTTATTCATTTACATTTCAAATGTTATCCTCATTCCTGGTTTTCCCTTCAAAGCCCCCATTACATCTCCCCTCTGTATCCTCCTGATGGCTTTCAGTTGTCTTATTGCTCTAGCTAAAATTTCAAGCAATAAATTCAATAGCTATGGAGAGAATGGACAACATTGTCTTGTTTCTGGGTATTTAGGGCTTTAAGTTTCTATGCATTTAGGCTGATGTTGGCTATGGACTTGCTGTAAATTGTTTTTATTATTCTGAGGTATGTTTCTTTTATCCATAATCTCTTCAGAACTATTTTCATGAAGGGATGTTGTATTTTGTTCGAGGCATTTTCTGCAACTAATGAAATAAAAGTGTGATTTTTTCAGATTGCTTATTGGACTATCATAAATTAATTTTACATATTTTGAACCATTTCTGCAATTAAGCCTACTTAGATAAGGTAGATGATATTTTTGATTTAGTTCACAAATATTTCTTGAGAATTTTTGTACTTATGTTCAAAAGAAAAACTAGTCTGTAGTTATCTTTCCATTCATCAGTTGAGTCTTTTTGTGTTTCTGCTTACCAAGGATAAATAATAAAACAATCGTAAATAATATATGAATTACTGGAGTTTAAATCTCAAGTTGTATTTCCAAAATACAGTAATACAAGCAGCATAATGTTGTTGCAAAAACCTATACATTGATTGGTTAACGAAATGAAATTGAAGATTCAGACATAAATCCACATACCTGTGAACACTCAATTTTTGTAAAGCCACAAAACTTGAAAGAAAAAAAAAATCACCTTCAACATATGGTGCTGGTCAACCTGAGTGTGAACATATAGCTGAATAAGTAAATCTATAGTTGTCAGTAGGCATAAAATTCAACTCCAAATGAATCAAATACCTCACCATGAAACCACTAGAACCAATAGAACCAATAGAAAAGAAAGTGTATAATAGTTTTGGAATCATTGACACAGAAAAAGATTTTCTGAACAGAACACTATTAACACCAGTAATGTGATCAACAAGTCTGTGGAATTTTCTGAAACTGAAGGGCTTCTGAAAGACAAGGGTGACTATTGTTCAGATAAAACAGCAGCCTGCAGCAGGAAGAAAGATTTTCACAAATTATATTCCTGACAGAGGACTGATTTCCAATATATACAAAGAAATCAAGAACCTAGAAACAAATAAGAGTCTAAGATCAATGAAAGAAATGACTGTTCATGATGACAATGGTGTCAATTAAGAGAAACTCTCATCTATTGTTGATGGGAATTCAAGTAGTTATAGCCACTATGGAAATCAGTGTGGCAGTTCCTCAGGAAGATGAGGCTACATCTACGTCAGGATCCAGCTATACCACTCTTAGGTGTATGCCCAAAGGACGTTTCATCGTATCACCGAGATACTTGCTCAAACATGTTCATTTCTGCCAGAAATCGAAAACAATGTAATCCCACAACATATGACTAGGTAAAGAAAATTGTGTATATTTATCAATGTAATATTACTCAGACAGGAAAACGAATAAAAATGATGAAATTTGGGGGTAAATGGGTAGAAATAGAAAAATCATTTTGAGTGAGGTAACTCAAACCCATAAAGATTAGCATGGTATATATAGGCTTATAGGTAGGTCTTAGCTGTTACGTTAATTTTAATATAGCTATAATCCAAGAAATAAAGAGGTTAGGTATACAGTAGAGACTAGAGTAACAGATAGTTCCACCAATGAAAGAAAAATACGATAGATAGTTGTGGATGGATGGACCTGGAACAGTAGTAGGATCAAATCGGGAATGAGAAAAAATAGGAAGATAAGGAAGAAAATATAAGGAGAGATAGGTAAAATTAAGGGCCTTTTGAGGGGTCATATGGAAACCTATGTACAGTTGAAGCTTGCAGGTTTACATTCAGGTAAAAAAAGCAATCTAAAATAATCACCAGGGTTGGGGATTTAGCTCAGTGGGTTGGGGATTTAGCTCAGTGGGTTGGGGATTTAGCTCAGTGGTAGAGCACTTGCCTAGCAAGCACAAGGCCCTGGGTTCGGTCCCCAGCTCCGAAAAAAAAATAATTACCAAATTCTGAGGTAAACAGAGCCCCACCTGGACATCTTTTGTCACCAGTATAATAATTGGGTTATATCTAATTGAGTTGCCCAAACAGGTCTCATAGCAACTGTCGAACAATCGAGGCTATTGTCAAGAGTGTAGATTGTTCTCCACAAACTGACAGTAAGGCCTTCCTTATGGCTGAAGACAACACCTATGTTGACACGTGGAACATGGGGATGTAGAATTAGTGCCTATATACAGCCTTCATCTCTATTTGCTAAAATGTTTTGATACAGGAAGGGATTCTACATGTTACCAAATGAGAAAAGTAAACACCATCCCAAACGTAAATACATCTATCTATAATAGTGTCCTGTCTGTGAGATATGCTAGTGTAATAGTGTTACCAAGATTGTGGAAGTAGCCACACAATATTTAATTTGGCTTAAGTCGCCCTGATTGAGATGGAACCCAACCAGTCACTACTTGGGTAACCAATACAGAGATTAGATAATCTAATGACCTACAACAAAACCAAATACTACTGCTTTTCTAAAAGTATATAGCAATAAAATGACTCCTAATAACAAGCTACTGTCATCATAGATTAGTGCCTTGCTCAGCTTGCATCAGAGAAGCTTCATCCTACAGAAGACAGAAATAGAGACCCAAAGCCAACAATATGGGTAGTAGGAGAAACCTTGGAACACTTACCCTATAGAGATGTTACCATCAAATCCCTCACCCTAGGGCTCAGGGAACACTGGAGAAGAATAGGCAAAAAGATTGTAAGAGGCAGAAGGGATGGGGTTCACCAAGGTGATGAGGCTCTCTAAGTCAACAGGGCTGATGTACATATGAACTCAGAGAGACGGAGGCACCATGCACACACAAGACCTGAACATGTCTACACCAGGTGGTTCCTAGAGCTGAAAGGAAAAGTGGGCACATGCCCCCATCACTAACCAAGAAGCAATCTTCAGTTGCTAAATACATGCAAATAAAATTTTAATTTTCTCCAAGTGAGTATCATGCATAAAACAACCTAGTATTAAGAAAAGGCTATATGCCCAGAAGTAGAGGGCCAACAGAAATTGCATGCAACCACATCATTGGAATTTCCTTGTTTCATAATATCCTGTAAGGGCCTTTTTCTATTGTGCTACTTTATTTTTTCATATATTTTCTTTTCTTATAACCTGCATGACCTTTTTATGTATCTCCCCATTTAGTGTTTTTATGAGATTTGCAACTGTGTGAATGAGTGGGTGTCTGCATCTATACCTGATTCTTGTGCCTTTTCCTGGGATTTCGTCTCATCCTACTGATGTGTTAGTTCTTGATATATTACATTATATTCCCTAAGAAGTTTGTTTCCTTTCTAATGGTAGACAGAAAGAGAGTATATCTGTATGAGAGGGCAAGTGGGGAGAAACTAGGAGTTGAGAGAAAGAACCATAATCAGGATGTATTATGTTAGAAAAAATAAATATTCATAAAAGGAAAAAATCAAAAAATAATATTAGTCCTTTTCCATTTTTCGGTGTCATTTCTGCACAGTAATAAAATCCTCAGTTTTTCAGATGCATGGTAGTAAGTACCTATAAAACAGTCAAGAAAAGAAAGGATTTCTTTAAAATTAAAAAAAAAACATCATTTTCCAGTACTAAATTATTATTTTCAGTGACTTGGACATAACATACTTAGAATCATCTAGTGGTAAGGAAATGTGCTAGTGCCCTCTTCTGGAAAATACTTGAATGACAGGGACTTTACACATCTGTTTCAAAATGGAGACAGAGAAGTAGCAATCTAAACATTATTACTTTCTTTCATTTTACTACATTCCTTAATTGTTTTGTTTTGTTAGTTGATGAATTTGAAATATATTTTAAATTTCTGTTAAATTTTCTTTTATCCCCTAAAGTAGCAAGTTACTTTATTTGATTACTATATTTTATTACTATAAAATCTTTATCAGGTTGTGTTCTCCAAATTTGTATTGGAAATTTATGGGACAAGTGAGGCATAATGGTGAAGCCTATAAGTTTGAGGACAAAGCTAGGCATGTTGGTAACCACCTTTAACTAAGCACTTAGGTAGCATTAGACTGAACTCTATTGCTTTGAAGCAATATAGTCTACAAAGTTACTTCTAGACTGCCCAGGGCTTCATAGTGACACCCTAAGTTAAATATATAACCATACATACATAGAAAGTAGAAAATAAAACAACATTGGTGCCACAGAAGATGACTGAATTGATAAATCACTTGCAGTGCAACTTTAAGGAAGTGAATTAGAGTCCCCAACATCCACATTAAAAGCCAAATATGGTGTGGTATGCTCATGTAATCTCAGTTCTGGGGAAGCAGGCAGGAATGTTGTGACAGCTTGTTGACTATCCTGTGTATTTAAATAAATGAGCTCAGTTCAAAATGCAAGATGGAAAGGAAAAGAAGATCTTTACCTTCTACCTATAACCTACACACACACACACACACACACACACACACACACACACACACACACACACACACACACACACACACACACACATACACACAGTCTTTTGCCTCCCCCAACCACCTTACGTAATACACAAAACAAAAATTATGTTTTATGTCAAATTAAATAGTGTAATAATTGTCATTATCATTCTAGGTTCAAAGCTAATGATACCATGATAGTAGCTTGCTATATTTTTATATAAGCCTTGAGAATTAAGCAGTATCATTCTGATTTCAGTTGTTGAGATGAATGCATGAAGAAAGGACACAAATTAGTCACATGCGTATTCAGTAACAAAACTAACATTTTGTGAGGCTAGGAAAGCTAGTTACAATCTAACTTATCTCTTTGCAAGCCAAAGCAAAATTTATATAAAGATCTTCAATATTTATTTTTCATTCTGAAAGAGAGCATAGAATTAGTAAGTTTATGCTTAAAGAATTTTAGCTTTCAATATTATATACATATATATTTAACTATATAGGTTTTGCGTGTGAGTATGTCTCTCTCTCTTTCTCTCTCTGTCTCTCTTCTCTCTCTCTCTCTCCATCTCTCTCTCTCTGTTATGTTAACTAGACTTTAGTCTATAAACGTGTCAGTTTTCCTTCATTTTGACAAAAATACTCAAGTTTGGTCAATTACTTTAAAGGGTGAGGTTAAATCCAATTTCTATTTCAGTTTGAAAGGTAAAAATCCAGTATTCCCATCAATTCACCTTCTGCTAACAACAACTGTGTCTATATAGCCTCCTTGCTGATGGAAAACGGGTGAGAGAAGTAGGAGAGGAAGAATTCTTGTGGTAAGTAAAAAGTCCAGACAGAGGCAAAACCTAGCTTAGCTCTTCTACAACAGTTTTTTTATAGGAATTAACTGTGACCCTACAAAGACAGCAATGACCTCTTCTGAGTACAGTGCATTTGGTGACTTCCTCTTTAAAGCCTTCGCCATGTTTCACATCATGACATTGGTAAAAAGCATGAAACACAGAACCCACTATGATCTACAAGAGAAGGACAGCTGTAAGCTGTTTGTTCTCTTCTGATGCCATCTTGATTCTTTATTTTCCACCTAATTTCCTATTTCTCCTTTAAATAATGCTTCACTCTTTCATGCTAAATGTTTTTTTTAATTATAAATTTATTTTATTTATATGAGTACACTGTAGCTGTCTTCAGACACACCAGAAGAGGGCATCGGATCTCATTACAGATGGTTGTGAACCACCATGTAGTTGCTGGGATTTGAACTCAGGACCTCTGGAAAAGCAGTCAGTGCTCTTAACCACTGAGCCATCTCTCCAGCCCTCATGCTAAATGTTATGCATGTTTTAGAAATATCCTTCTGACCTAAACAGAATTTCTGACCATTGGGAGTTGATTGGGTAATAAAGGTAAAAATTTTAGTATAACATGACGAGTGCTGTTTTGGGGATCAGCAGAAAAGGGGTGAAGGTGAATAGCCCAATGAAGGAAAGTAGCATCTAAATTGAGAACGAAACTATGCATTGGTTTTAGACAATGATAGGGGATAGAATTTTAAGCCAATGGACATAGGAAATAGTAAGTATGAATTGAGAGTCCAAAGGACTTTAAATAAAAGCAATAGTTGTTCCACGTGCTAGCAAAAAGACCTAAGGCAAGACCCATCTTGAAGAAGGTCAGAACTATCACAGAGTTGACCATCAAGGACATGAAGAGCCCTAGAAGAATATACTGCTTTTGAAGTTCTATATTACATAAAATTTTGTGAGATGTTTTAATTATTTTTCTTTGCTTGATATTTTTAATAAAGCTTTATTTTATGTATCTGCACTGACATGTAATTTCAAAAGAAAATGTGTTTCATCCTTAGGAAGAAATAATATTTTGTCAAATATTAACTTTATTGACTCCTAAACCACAAAGAAATACAATTTATAAAGTTAAAATATACAAGCAGCTGAAAGAGTCAGATGCAGATGCACCCAACCAATGAAGCTGCTGACTTCTCTGGTTGAATTATGGAAAAACTGGAGGAAGGTGAGGGGGAGGGCAACCCTGTAGGAGGACCAGCAGTCTCAATTAACCTGGACCCCCGAGATCTCTCAGCTGATATGAGGTTCCCAACGTATACAAAACATAGGACTACCAGGTCTGGGTTCCATTACAGAAGATGTACCTAACTCTCAAGAGACTGGAGGCCCCAGTTTAGAGGTCTGATGGCATAGTTGGGGTGGGGACATCCTCATGGAGACAGAGGGTTCGGGAAGGAGGTGTGGGATGTGGAATAGTTGGAGGGTGGACTGGGAGGGGAACAAAAACTGGAGTGTAAAAACAAACAAATAAACAAATAAAATATGTACTAAAAGTAATCATGAAAGTTGATACAATTTATTGAAATTTCAGTAATAATTCAGTCTACCACTGTAGTAACTTACAAATACACTTATTAGAATATAATTGGTCCATGGATAAGTGAACTAGTTACCCACTGTAGTTTAGATATTTGTAGCATGTTTATTACTATGAGTATAAATCAACTTCGAAAATAAATAAAACTCAAAATAGATGAGCTAGGAAATAAATGTATTTCGATCATTTTAATGGTACATTCAAAAAACAGAAACTTCAAACCTAATACAACTAAGAGCAATAATAATATTTAATTGTCACTGTGTCCTTTCAAATGGGCATAAAAAGTGCAGATGGCTAGAGAGTTTTAGACCTGAAATTCTGGTCTGATCAAATCTGAGTCAGTCTTGAGAACTCATCAATATAAGTTAGACAAGCTGCCTATGCTTGGCTAATCAGTGATGGCCATCCCACACAGGAAAGGAAAGCAAGAGCTAGTTTGTTCCTCTGTCTAATGCACACCTTTCTTTAATTGTGTTAGAGAGGCAATTAAAAGAAAAGTTCATTGAAATACAAAGTACTTCCTTGTTTCTGGTGTTTAGAAAAACAATATCCAATTAAAAATTCTACTCTAATGCTTCTTGCCAAATTCTGCAATTCTTTTTCATTTAGAAGAAGCATGCCAAAATTATTTTCCCTATCCTTCTGAATTTTATGCAATAATGTTATTCAAACTTATGTGATCATAATAAAATACTGTGCCTTAAGTATATATAATTATTGAATTCCCATAAAGATGATATTTACAAAGTGTTTGGCACTTTCACTTAGTCGTGGAAGAATCAAGCAAAAAAGTCTCAGAATTAAGGCATATCTTATTTATCATTACTGTATACAATGTAGAAAAGTTTTTTTTCTGGTCAGCACTTTGAATTATGATTACTTTATTCATAGTCACCTCCCTAAAGATATCTGCATATTCAGAATAAAAATGGAGAGACAGAGCAGCCTAACTTATACAAAAAAATAAAAAAAAATTACTTTGAACACTCTGAAGTCCTGAGGTTTAACACAGGCATTAATTTCTTCTCTAAAACAACAGAAAGATAGCAAGGTGATTGATTACAGCAAGAGTATGCTGTGCTATTTAATGAGCCTTTACATTTTAACCATAAAATAAGTTTATCTACATGTTTAAGATAGGATTTGTTAGAATGTGAGTATTTTATTATTAAGTGGAGAAATTTCACTTTTGAATAACTAAAGGTACCCTATGGTTTATGGCTATAATCCTACATCAAATAGAGAATAAACGAGTTGGTCTGCCTGGGACAGGCTGCAGGGGTGTGTTGTGAGGGGTCTCCTGAGTCCCACTGTCTGCCCCTGCACCTGCTCTTCAGTCCAGGGGAGACTCATGGGACCTCAAGAATGCCATGCCTCTTTGTGGAAACCTTTTGGAGTTCCAAAACTAACCAACTTGGAACCATGTTTTACCAGTCCCATCCTACTCAGATCTGTTCAGCATCACAGTTAGACAGCTTAGGACAGCCTAGGACAGCCTACAGATTCCTGCTCCCATATGGATTACACAGGCAGCACAACAGAAAAACAGATGTCTAAAAGGATAGTGTAAAAATCCAGTCAACAAGACCCAGGGCAATGTGGATCCACCAGACCTCAAAGATTCTACTACAACAAACTCTGGACATGCTAATAAACCTGAAGCACAAGAAGAAAATATTAAATCCACTCTTAAAGATGACATGAATAAATCCTCTATGGAAATACAGGAAAATACACTCAAATGGGTAAAGAATATGAATAACACTGTCCAAGACCAGGAAACAGAAATAGAAGTAATAAAGAAAACACAAATGAAGGCAACCCTGGAGATGGAAAATCTAGGAAAGAGAAGAGGAACTACAGACTTATGTACCATCACCAATAGAATACAGGAGATGGAAGAAATACTCTTAGGTACAGAAAATACAATAGAAGAAATCAATATATAAGTCAAAGAAAATGACAAACCTAAAAAGTTCATGGCATAACACATCGAGGAAATTTGGAACTCTATGAAAAAAAAAAACAAATCTAAGAATAATAGGAAGAGAAGATGTCCAGCTCAAAGGCTCAGAAAACATCTTCAACAAAATCATAGAAGAAAATTTCTTTCACTCAAAGACAGAGATTGCTATAAAGGTATAAGAAGGTTACACAACACCAAACAAACAGATTAGACCAGAATAGAAAATCTTCCCACCTCATAATAATCCAAACACTAAATACACAGAACAAATAAAAAAAATAAATAAAAGCAACAGGGACAAAGGCCAAGTAACATATAAAGTCAGACCTATCATAATTATACCAAATTTCTCATTTGAGACTTTAAAATCTAGAAGGGCCTGGGCATAGGTCTTGCAGACCCTAAGAGGCTATATCTGTCAGCCCAGACTATTATACCCATAGTAAGTTTCAATCACTGTATATGGAGAAAACACGATATTCCATTACAAAATAACAGGAAGCTACAATCATTGATCACTAATAACTCTCTACATCAATGAACCCAACTCCCCAGTAAAAATGAACAGTCTAACAGAATGGATGCATAAACAGAATCCATCATTCTGCTGTATACAAGAAACACATATCAGCAAAACAAAGATAGTCATTGTCTAATAAATGGTTGGATAAAGGATTTTCAAGAAAATATGCTCAAGAAATAAGCAGAAGTAGACATTATAATATCTTATAAAATAGACTTTCAACCAAAGGCAATTCAAAGAGAAAGGAAAGCACAATTCATATTCATCGAAGAAAAAAATCCACCAAGAGGACATATCAGTTCTGAACTGCAAATCCCCCAAATGCAAGGGCACCTACATTTGTAAAAGAAACATTACTAAAGCTTAAACCACACATTGAACTGCACACATTAATAGAGAAATAGGAAGCATCTATCCGAAAACCCTTCTCCTATTTATATAATCCCTGTCCACATGGAACAAAGTGCAAAACTTATTTCACCAAAGATAGTCTGAGAGTGGCTAGTTTATTAAACTGTAACACTTGGGGAAGAATTCATCACTGGGCTTTGCACCTGCCTGGCAGTCCAGGCTCGTGCTGCCACCCCTGTTGCTGGCACTGGCACCGTCCTAGCTGGACCTCAGCTACCAGCTCTGCATACATTAACCAAACCTCCTAGCTTCTCTTCTAAGAGCTGTATTACTTTTGGCTTTTCAGTTCAGCCAGAGACTCTTGGAACTTCTTTGGTCAGGTTCCACTTCTCACTTCTGGTGGATAGAGGCCTACAGATCAATTTTCAACTTCATATGGAAAAACACAGAATAGCTAAACCAAACCAATCCTGATCAACAAAAGAACTTCTGAAGGTATCATTGCCCCTGACTTCAATACTACAGAGCAATAGTAATAAAGGCTGCATGGCATTACTACAGAAACAGACAGGTAGATCAGTGGAAACAAAGACTGAGAAGTAAACCTACATGCCTACAAACACTTGATTTTTGACAAAGAAGCCAAAACCATACAGTGGAAAAGGGAGAGCATCTTCAACAAATATTGCTACTCTAACTGGATATTTACACGTAGAAAAAAATCAATTTGATCCATATTTATCACCTTGAACAAAATACAAGACCAAATGGATCAAAGATCTTACTGTAAAACCAGAAACACTAGATCTAATAGAACAGAAAATGGGAAATAGCTTTGAAATCATAGGTACAGAAGATGTCTTCTTGACCATAATAACAATGGCTTAGGCACTAAGGTGAAAAATTAATAAATGGACCTCATGAAACTGAAAAGCTTCTGTAGGTCAAAGGACACCATCAATGAGACAAAATGACAGGCTACAGATTTGGAAAAGATCTTCATTGACCCTACATCTGACAGGGCTAATTATATATATATTATATATATATATATATATATATATATATATATATATATTATCAAGAAGCTAGACAACAATCCAAATATCACAACCTTATAATGGTATACAGAGTTAACCAGAGAATTCTGAACAAAGGAATCTTGAATGAATGAGAAGTACCTAAAGAAATAAATGCAAATCAAAAAGACTCTGAGATTCCACCATACACCCATTAGCATGACTAAGATCAAAAACTTATTATAGCACATGCTGATGAAGGTGTGGAATGAGAACATATTTCCATTGCTGGCTGGAGTAAAACTTGTACAAACCATCTGGAAGTCAATTTGCAGTTTCTGAGAAGATTTGGAATAGCTCTACCTCAAGGCCACTCCTGGGCACATGCCCAAAAGATGATCTACAATCTCATAAGAATATTTGATCAATTATGTTCATAGCAGCTTATTCATAATAGTGTGAAACTGTAAAAACGTAAATGTCTCTCAACTGAAGGATGTATATAGAAAATGTGGTATATCTACACAATGGACTACTGTTCAACCTTTAACATCAAGAACATCATGAATTTTGCAGACAAATGAATGGAACTAAAAAATATCATCCTGAGTGAAATAACCCAGACTCAGAAGGACATGCATAGAATATACTCACTTACAAGTGGATATTAGCCATAAAACACAGGATAACCATACTTTAATCAACAGACCCAAAGAAACCAAATAACAAGGAGGGCCCAAGGGAGAAGGTTTGCATGTTAAAAGGAAAAACAAAATAGATGTTGGATGTCGATGGATGGAAGGAACTGGGTGGAAGTGGGGATAAGGAAGAGAGGGAGAAATAATACTAGGGAGAACAGGGTATAGAGAAGGGAGATCAGTGGGTGGGGGAGGGGTAATCTCTAGGAGGTGCCAGATACCTGGAAGAGAGTAGTCCCAAGAGGGTCTATGGGAGTAACTCTATCTGAGACTCCTAGCAGTGGGGGTATGGATCTTAAAGTGCCCACTCCCTAGAGCCAGGCAGGACTCTCAGTGGAGGTATAAGAAAGCATCCCACCCAGAAAACCTTCGGTCCACAATGTGTCCTGTCTACAAGTTGTGCAGGGACAAAGAACAGAGACTGGGGGAATAGCCAACAAATGACTGTCCCAAATTGAGACCCATGCCACAGGCAAAAACCAATTCCTGACACTATTAATGATACTGTTATGCTTGCAAGCAGGATCCTCTCAAAACCCTTCTATGAGAAGCTCCACTCGGCAGCCAATGGAAAGAAATGCAAAGACTCACACCCAAACATTAGATGGAACTCGGCAATTCTTACAAAAGAGTAGGATGAAGGCTTGAGGGACCTAAAGAGGACAGGGACTCTATCAGAAAACCAACAGAGTGTTCTAATCTGAACCCTTGGTGGCTCCCAGAAATTGAATCACCCACCAAAGAGCAAGTACAGGCTGGACATATCCCCAGCACATATGAAGCAGATGTGTAGCTTGGTGTCCATGCGAGTCCCCCAATAACAGGCTCAGGTACTGTCTACAACACTTTTCCCTGCCTAGCTGTGGATCCTGAGCCCCTAAATGGACATCCCTGCCTGGCCTCAGTGGAAGCTGATACACCTAACTCCATGAGAGGTTAGTGAGGGAGTAACATCCCAAGGTGGGCTTTCCCCCATAAAAGAAATATGGGATGGGTGGAAGACTTGCATGAGTGGGTACTGGGCTAATATTTGGTTGTAAAGTGAATAAATGAATAGATTTTTGAAATACAGAATAAACATATACTATGAGGAAGTGAAGACTGGCAACTGCTATTGAGAAGAGCACATTGGTTATCTTTGTTGTTCCTCAGGTTCTTCCTGAAGTAGTTCAGGAAAAAAATGATTGATATGATAAAATCTGAAGATCTTATAAAAATGTTAAATTCAAATTTTTCTACCCAAAGGTGGATTGAGCAACTCCACGATTAAATATTAGACACTTTTATTTAATACATTTAGTAATGACCTCCCTGCGAAGGCTCCTTCTTACTGTCTCCTCATTTCAGTTTTATAAGTGAGTGTTGGCATCCTTGGAGCCAATTTCCCTTGTCAATGTAGGGGAATCAATGCTGGTGAGGGAATGAGGCCACATTGCTCACTCCATTTGAGAGTGTTATACTTTATGTCTGCTTCTTAGCTGAGGGTGGACTGTAATACTGAGATCTCAGGTCAGTTTACACTTAGTGATTATTCTTTTAACTGAGAGTCTGCTTGGATAGCATGATCTCAGAAGGTGTTTAAGCAAGGTAGCATGTTCTCTTTGGTCTCTTAGGTTATTCTAAGGCAGGCACAATGATCTCAAATCATGGTTTACTAGAGTAATACAAGTTGAGGCTAGAGTACACAGAAGTAGAATGATCTCATGTCAGCATGCACTAATATGACATGATACCATGACATGATATAATGTCAGGATATAAATGATTGCCACATTCTCACGTCAAGGAACACTGGGGTATCATTTTCTCAGGTTAGGTTACAATTGAGTATAATTTAATGCACACTGAAAGACAATGTTTTTGTAACTACTACAATTGCCTTTATTGAGTAAATTTTATTCTTAGAACTAGGTACCAATCTTTGGTGATGCCATTTACAACTAGAATTGCTTTATTTTCTGTATTTTTAATACTTCTTTCAGGTTTTCCAAGATGTCTATGACTAAGTCACTTCATTTATAATAAAGAAAATATGACTGTATGAAAAATGACATATACTGGTTTTAATGTGGAAATTCATATTTCAGCAGTACAGGCTGTTATCTGTTAAGTCTCTTATGATACCTGGTAGCAAATGAAAACCAAAGTAATTTCTGGGTCATAACCCATCATTGTAAAGAGAGAATGTGCCCACAAACTTTGAACAAGGGTGCTGCTGGGCTGAGATGCAGGAGGCAAGATGATGGAAAGATTGGATATATATCGTTCAATCTTTGTGTTTGTGTGTAGAAAGTTGTAGGGATTTTGATTATATTGAATCTAGACTGATTTGGATACCATCTAGAATGATCTAGAATGATCATTTTCATAGTACTAATTCTACCAATCCATGAACATGAAAGAACTTCCCATTTTTCTAGCACCTCTCTCAACGTCTTTGGAGATTTAAAGTTTTCATTGTAGATATCTTTTGTCTCTCTGCTTAGGTTTATTCCTGGGTATTTTATCTTCTTTGACATTGTTGTAAATGGAAGTGTGACTGTGCCATTTTCTCACCATGTTTGTCATTGGTGTATAGAAAAACGTGATTTCAGTTTTCCTTTAATTGAAACTACTTCTTCTCTTTCTATTCCTGAGTTCCTCCCCTCCCCTCTCATGTAAATCTACCCCCTGTCTCTCATTAAAAATCAAATCACCTTCCAAGTGATTATAATAAATTAAGAATAATATCATAAGATGGAATAAAATACAACACAGCAGAAATATGAACAAAAAAGGAAAATAGCTATATTTTAAACAGGCACAAGAAAGAGATATTGACACAGGGACCTATTCTTTCACAGACTCAGAAATCTCACAACAATCACTAAACTGGAAGTCATAGTGTATATGCAAAGGACCTGAAATGGAAAAAAATATAAATACATACACACAAACACACACACACACACAAAATAAAAATTAAGACAAAAATAACATTTTCCACATTTTTATTATTATTATTATTATTAGACAGACAGACAGACACACACACACACACACACAGAGAGAGAGAGAGAGAGAGAGAGAGAGAGAGTGTTAAGATGTCATGTCACACTAGCGGAGGTCTCTTGATCTACCCTATGGTTCCTGCAAATAAGCTCATGTTGTCAAGGTTAGAGTCAATCCACCGAGACATCTCAACACAATTTTATCTTCCTTATGCTAAAACTGAATGTACTCTAGAAAGTATATCACTGCTTCCTAGTAGAAAAAGAGAGGATCTTATATTTGTATTCATTACATCTTCCTGCCGACCTCTCATTGCCAGTAATCTTGGGAGATACTAGAATACATAGAAAGTGAAAACTTGATTGAAAGGGAACTCTGTGATGGCCATGCTGTTATTCATGATGGAGTGGGACTTACAGTGATGAAGTTGTTATAGTATACTCATGTTTCAATCAGCAACCTCTCACCCATGCACTAGAAGCAAGTCCAATAAATTCTTCACTTCACGGCATAAAGAAAACTTATCATAAGCAAATGCTATTGTTAAACACACAAATGTACAGGAACACAAATACACCTTCATGCCATTACGTTCCAGAACCTAGTTGCATTGTTACAATGCCTCCTACACTGAGACCCGAACCCCATTCTTAAGGGCAGTCCCTCTCACCCTTCTTGTTATTCTCAGCACTGCATTAAAGATTCTGCACTTTCAGTCTCCTTCTTAGCTACAAGGAGATGGCCCTTAGCTTTGCCACTCCTCAATGTAAATTTAAGCCAAATCGTGAAGAGATAGTATAGAAAAACAATTAACTTCAAATTTTAGGTTATAGAGAAGGATATTTTAAATGATTGTCTCTCGTTGCTGTTGCTGCTGTATTCTACAATCACTGGAAAAGGAGAGATACAATTCTCACTGCTAATAAGAAATGAGTGAACAAATGATGATTGTGCCTAGATTTTAATTTAATGCTGCACTGACTCAGTGTGTATGAGGAGTGATGCCTATTTTTATTTGTTACTCATTTACTTAGAGACAGGGCACCTATGTAGCACTGTTTATCTATCTCACTATGTAGATAAGTTTGAAAGTGAAATGCAGAAATACCTCTACCTCATCCTCTGAGTACTGGGTTCACAGACAGGAACCAACACACCTTGCTCAGACTTACTTACCAGATGCTGAAATCAAGGCAAAGGTTATTTAAAAGCAAAACTAAAGAAGGGACCATATGACAATATTAAAATGGGGACATTTCATTTCGTTTTAACTTCTTGGCTAATGTTCCTCTTGTTTATGAGTAGAGGATGGAGATCTGTTTTTACTATAGGAAAGATCCCAAACTACAAACTTTACAAGAAGAGAAACGAAATCACACCCTCACAGAGCCCCGTCTGCTGCAACATCATGCAGAAGACTGAGCTCACGGAAGCAATAAATGTGTCCGCCAAGGCACTGAGAGATACAAGGATCACTGGAACATTATTTAGCCTAAGAAAAGTGAGATCCTACCAGGTGTGACGGCATAGAAGGATCCAATGATGTGAAGGGATTCAGAAAGAGGAAGTCAAATATCGCATACTTTCACTTACGTGTGTTTTTGTCATTGTTTTGTTTGTTTGTTTTTGTAACCAATGTAGTTGAAAACCAAGGGGAGAACAATAGTTACCAGCATCATGGTCCGGGTGGAAATGGGGAGAAAGAGACAGTTTTGTGTGACGAAGGAATGTGGGTGGCTAATCTTAATGATGGATATTAATATGGCTGGAGAAGCATTGTACCTCAGTGGTAAAGCACTTGCCTAAATGGCACAATATGCTGGGCTTAATATCTGGTAAAGGAATGAAGGAAGGCAGGGACATAAGAAATCTGATTATAAGCATGGGGGACAGGGGAGAGGATAGGGGGTTTGTGGAGGGGAAATTGGGAAGACAGATTACATTTGAAATGTAAATAAATAAAATAACCAATAAAAAAGAAAATTCAAATTAAAGAAGAAATCTGACTATAATTAATAATATTATAACGTGTATTCAAAATTGTTTTGTGTGCACGTCCTGTTTTTTAGCTAATCACAGACATGAAACAGTTGAGACACCCAACTGCATACACAGTTTGCTAAAAGCTGTATGCATTTTTCCATGTTATAAGACTACATTAAAGCACACTCAATTATTAAATTCTTGTTTATTTGTCCGGAAAGTGGGCTCAGCCCTGTGACTTGGTTAATCCAACATGGAATGCGGTGATTATTCTAAAATGCTTAAGTACTGGCTGAAACGCAGGACAGTCTAGCTGAGGAGTTTCTAAGAAGCATAATCCAGTTCAGGTGATCCAAGTCCAATCAATGAGGGAGACAAGCACCATTGTTAAACTTCGTTTATTTGTAGGTTAAAATGTAATGCCATACAGTTTTAACAATCACTTAAAAAAAGAATTCGTATTTGCATAAAATGAAGCAAAACAGAAACATAAAATCAGATGCTATCTTGCTTCAAGTTTTCAAACCAGCACTTAAGAGTCCTGATGCGCATCTCTATACATTGCAAGTATATTATATAAATATACTATAAGTGATCTCAAAACCACAATAAATATTAAGTAGGTTTATTAGGCACACGGCATAAGAAAAATGCAGTCTGCATAATTCTCGAGAGTCCCTTCAATCATTTGCACACACCTATTTTACACAAAATATACGGCCACTCCAGGAAACCCTCGATCACATCTGGACTTAACCTCTCATCCACCATCAGTGCCTTCTTACTCTTTAATACTATTGCTCTAGGCGGCTATCATATAAGAAAATACTTTGAAGTTTTCTCCAACTAAGTGCCTAAGGTTTCGATGCTACCAAAGATAAGTACAGGCTATCTACAGAACGTACTCATGGCAATGTGCTGAGAAGCACCCGCTCACACACAACTGTTCACGGTAATACTGGAACTTACCCCGAAGGCAAAATTATGAATTGTAAGATATACCAGGGATTTTTTTTTTCAAATCGCCAATAATATTAAATCCGGAAATTATTAGAAACTGAGGTAACACCTTTTTTTTAAGAGATAGAAATACTTGAAAGTATGTCAAAGTGCTTTTTAAAAAAAATCCTGGCAAAATAGGACCCCAGTCAATGTAAGCTTTGTCTGCAATTGTTACTTTGTAAATGTAAACTGAGGATTGCTCTTCTGGAACTGTCTTAAACTGTTGAGATTAAAGATGGCGGCTATGGACACCTGAGATCACCTTGTGACAAGTGAAGCTCACTGCTTCTCATAGTAGAACCAATGCTCATTGATAAAAATGAACCAAGCTCAACCCTTTGCTTTCACTCAGCTACAAGTCAGACTCTGGCATATCTGGCATATCTGCCATCAAATACCCAATCCCATAGCGTCCATTGGGAGCAGTGTCCAGGGTCGGAGAACCACTCTGTTTTCGATAAATATTTTTACCAAAATTTGGAGACGACATTTCACTTGGTATCTTTCCGTGAATGAGGCTTGCATCATCGCCGTCTAAGTTCACGGGTTCTTTCAGGACTCTTCCTCTCTTATAGGTCACAGAGGCCAAGTTACCAGAACTATCATCTATGAGGTTGCAGCGACGAATGACGAAAACGACTGGGACAGGAAGTATGGCCAGCACCATCAGAGAGAAACAGACCACCATCCCCCACATCGGGTAGCTCAGAAATTCTTCGGATGCCTGGTAATGCAAGGGAGTGAATAAATGTCATACATCTTTCTTTGTGCTCATATGAAGGTGTTACACGGGCCTTGGGTTTATATGTTAAAGTTTGGATAATTATATCCCTATCTCTGACAAACAGTAATCTAATGGAAGCAGTGACATTCTACAGATTCAAAGATTATAAAGTCCGATCATTCGTATTGTGGTTTGAATTGTGCACTAGCCATCAAGCTTGATAGAACCAAAAAAACTATAAAGAAAGAGAAAGTCAGGAGGAAAAAGGCAAACCTACACACACACACACACACACACACACACACACACACACACACACACAGACACACAGAGAGAGAGAGAGAGAGAGAGAGGGCGGAAGGAGGGAGGAGGAAGAGGGAGGAGGGGGAGGGAGGGGGAGACGGAGGGAGGAGGAGGGACGGAGGGAAATCAACTCCCCAACCTGAATACAACTGCATCTGTTAGCCTAAGAAAACTCAAAAGAATTGGAAGTAATTCAGAAAGCCTGTCAGTTACCCTTTTGCTGTATTTCATCACTAAACAATAGACATCTGCTGTGTGTACCATATTATGTTTCAAAATCTGAAAACCTAGACTTTGAAGCACATCTGGTCCCAAGGGTTTCGATAAGGGTGACGGGCTGTTCTCTGTTTCCATTGTGAATTTGTTGTTATTTGGTAGAATTATTGAGCATAGGATAGTTAAAGTAAGCACAGTGGTCTATAACAGTTACCACAGATCTCATGTCTGAGCCAATGTGACCAATGCTACCCGAAAACAGACCTTCCATAGTGTCTGCTCTTAGAAAACAATTGTAATAAATCCTCAATTCAGTAGAGGTTTAAATTACGTCTATATCACTAATACATATTTGAAGTGTTGGAAGTAGCCGAAATGTAATGAATTTCTATGGACAAATATTTCTGGAGGTTTTTCTGTTTCCAGGAGTCAAACACTATGCAATCACCATTCTTTGGTGATAAGATGAAGAGATCTGGTTTAATAATAAGTGAAAGACTGATGAGTCTCATTTGTTAAAGAAGTTCACAGTGTACTAACATCACAGCTGTGGGAAGTACATATCATAAATCTTAGCATCCCCAAACCAAAGCAGAGCATTCAAAAGTGAAACAAACCAAAACAAAATTACAAAGCAAATAAAATACAAAGCAGTGGCATAGTTTCACTTTAAAATAAGCTTTCTTATCTTGTGTTTTACCTTCTCCTTGATCCATGCATTATATCCCGGAGGACTTAATCCCATATTCACAATGCTAGCTATTAACAATGTTACTAGCATTAGAGGAGAAATGTATTTCCACATGTAGTAGTAATATTTGCTTGGAGCAAATCCTAACATGTCTGTTAGGTCTTCTAGAAACCTGGGTAAAAAAGAAAATATTTAATTATTCTCCCATCTTATTGCATTGTCCTAATTAGTGGACAGAAATCTATATTTAAACACTTTAGTAAGTTTTGCACTGACCACTGCTTCAAGGAATAAATGGATAGCTCTGTGAACTAAGAGTCTACCATTAAAGTATATGGGTCCAAGTTCAGATTCCAGCAGCCATATAAATACACTTATCTCCAATATATGCATAAATGCAACTATGCACAAATTCATAATAAAAATGATTTATATATTGAATACTTACTTTCAAAATACAACGAAGGTTAATGAAAACCTTTGGCCAATTATTGAAGTTTATACTATGGATGATTATGAATTTTATGAATGTAAAATGTTCTGTTATGTTAGTCATTGTCGTCATCATTTAAAAATAATGACTCAGTGCTATCATTAAATACCACCAGTGGGTGTTTACATACTTGGGGAATTTTTTACTGTTTTTTTTCCAGTGGCATTTCTGAAACAATGTTCCCATTTTTTTTAATTTACTTACGTATCTCTCAAGTCCAATCTTATTCTTCAAGTTCCTCCCCTATATTTTGTACTTTCCAAGGACTGTCTCTTTATTTTGTCCTATAGTTTCCCAGTGGCAATTGTATGAGGACATCTCCATTTTCTTCTTCACTAAGCTACCTGTTTCCCCTCCTATTCGCAAATTAGCCAAAAAAGCAGAGTGGTAGTCAGATTTACTTTTTAGGTTTTGTCTCGTTATTGTGCTAATATTTATAGAGGATAATAATCAGTCTTTTAGATATACAGCACCAACATCCTAATAGTATACAACCACTACAAAGTAGTCACCTTACTTTATGCTTAGCAGAAAGTGAATCTTGTAACAACCTCAATAACTAAAAGGGTAAAGGGTCTGGCCACCAATGGCCTGAATTAGGTCTCCAGAAACTACATAAAGAGACTCAATATATGAAAATGGTCCCCTGGACCATATGGGTGCACTGTAGTATGTCTTACACACACACACACACACACACACACACACACACACACACACACACACACACACACACAAAAGAAAATGTGATAAATTGGTAAATACATAGATAAATGAAAGTGAGTCTTAATTGTCACCCACTAGTTCTTGTACTGATGTTTCATTCAGACTTTCTTGGAATCTAACGTCAGATCTCTGGTGAATTCTGAAGTGAGATCATAATAATTTTACTTACATTTTCTGACAACTGTAATTGTCAACAGTCGCTACACTCAAATGTCAGTTTAGCTAAGTAAAAAGTTGGTTTTTCTTTACTTTATTATAAACATATGTAGCTTACAAATAATACTTGAAAAATATCTGTTGACAAGCATATTTTCATTAGAAATCATTTTGCTTTATCAAAATAAAGTTTTACTTTAGTATGATGTTCAATATGCTTTCTAGTACTAAAATCCTAGAGATCTGGTGTCAGACATGACATCTGCTTATGAAGACCTTGTGTGCCCTTTCAACAATCACATTATGTCTTATTCAGGCCAGCTTCATCAGCATAGCATTAGTATTTGTTCTGAGATAGATAGATAAATAGATAGATAGATAGATAGATAGATAGATAGATAGATAGATAATTAGAGAAAATACATATTAGATATAATACACATATATATTAGTATATACTAGATATAAATATATTATATATATCTAATACATAGAAATATGTATTAGAGAATGGTATATGTAACATAATATGAATACATAAGTGAAAATTACATATCAGAACAAATATACATCTGATACACACACACACACACACACATATATATATACAGTTTTTCTTAACTTCTGTGAAGTTCCCTTCTCTAACCAATCATTATCTTCACTTGATTTTATGAAAAATATAAAAATAAAATTTATTTCCTGTTGTCATATAACTAACCACTGTGCTTTTTTATGTTCCTTTAATTTTGAGTTTCATTTATGACGTTTACATTTTATGCACAATTATAACCTGACTTCCAACACTCCTGTTTTTAAATCTACATTTTTCTCTATCATATTTTTTGAAAATTTAAATAGTAAAAATTCCTTCCTATTGAAATTTCCATCAGTTCTAAACCTTCAGTTGAAAATCCTGAGAACTATTTTTAGTTTTCCATTCTTTGCTGTGTCTCTGTCCCTCATTTTCTTTCTTTTGAAATGACTTACTTTCCTTGAGACTTGCGTACACTTAAATAAAATTTGTTCTCATGAATTTTCAGGAGGGAGAAATTATGACACCTCCATTTTGACCTGGTAATGGCTCAGAACTGTGGGCTGAGCTCCTTCTCTCATTTATCCCTTCTTTCTTGTTGTATCTGATGATGTCTGCCCTACTAAATTAATTATATCCTCATTTTCTCCTCAGAGCGGAGTTCACCTTGGAAGGGGTCACTGCTTTATTTATTTTCTGAGACTGCTTCATTCCTTCCCTACTATCTTATTGGTTGAGCTCTTTGCATCCCTTACAGTGTGAGATGGAATCCAGGACACAGCTTCCCTTGATGCAATGAACTACAGACATAAAAGAAGATTCTAGAAACACGTCTGCATGTTCTATGCTGGCCTCCCTCACATGTGGGATACCATATAGGTCTTGAGGATGACAGTGGCTTTTTCTCAACCATTTGTGAAGAGTCATAAAGGTATCTCCTTGCTAGAGGCTATAAGTCTTTGATTTCACTATTATAGACAAGGAAGAAATAAAACAGAAGGAAAAGAAACATCTCCATACAGGGGAATGTCACGATGGGGAGGAGGGAAGGGGAAGTGGTTGGGGAGGGGAACACCCTTATAGAAGGGGAGGGGGGATGGTATGGCGGGCTTATGGATGGGAAACCGGTAAAGGGAATAACATTTGAAATGCAAATAAAAAATATCCAATATAAAAAAAAAAGGAAAAGAAACATTCAAACAACAGAGAACTATAAAGCCATCGTCTCCAGGGCCTGAGGATATTCCTTTTACATTTACATTCACATTCGCTAACATTCGCTTTGTTCTTATGCTTCAATATTTTCTTCTTCGGAGTTATTGGTATCTCAAAGTTTAGATTTTAGATTATCTACTATTAATTATCTACCACCTTTCAACTGTATTAATGGAGATTCAGGTAAAAACTACATAAGGTTACTGAGCTCATGAAACCACAAACCCCTGGAGATGAACAGGCAGGATTCAAAGCTGCTCTATGATGTGAAAGGAAAACTAATTAAATGGGAAAAATCTTGCCTGAGAATTCTATAGCACAGCCTAAGATAAAATGTGACCTTGGAAATCAACATACGTTATTTCAAATGACAGCTCTGCCATCTCTTAACCCACATCCTTCCCTCTGAATTTCATTTTTTGTACTTACAGAAATGCTATATCTACCTTGAAAGTACTGTTAAAATCTTAAATGACATGCAGAATAAACTATTGCCTGCACAATAGGTATTCAACAGATGTAGCTCTTGTCAACATTACTTTCCCTTCTGTTGTTAGTACTGTTTAGGGACACTGCTATAAAAAATGATATCTTCTAACAAGCCTTCTGAAAAATAATGGATATTTAAATGCAAATCTAAATTGATAACCTATTGTTTGAGAGAGCAGTCTCATAACAATATCAGTTTCTAGCACACTGAAGGTAATGCGTCTGTGGCTTCCTGATAACACATTGAGAAATTGCTCTTTGAAATAAAAATTAAACTAGTGTTCTAGCTGCACAGTTAAACATTGTCTCTTCCTACAGAAGAAGGAAGAATTTCCCACCTGAAAAATGTGTATAGCTTTAGTCACTGGAGAAATTTTTTCACATACATTTAATTTTTTTAAAAGTATTTTAAGTTCATAACAAAATTAAACTGAGATGCTGAACCCATTATATCTCTCTGACCCCCAATCATGAATCATGTTCCTTATTGTCAGCATCCTATACAAGAGTAGCATATATGGTAGAACTGATGAGTCTTTTTTGACATAACATTTTTATCCACTTCCCTTAGCTCACTTGAGGAATGATTATTTGTATTGTGCACTCCGTGGGTTTGAACAAAACCATAACAACATATACATCCACTGTTATAATATCTGTTCTAAACATTCCCTGAGCTCATCTATATATCTGTCTCTACCTCCAGATGTTGTCAAAGGCCGGTCTTGATACTGTCGAAATAGTCTGCAATAAATTGTCATATGACAAGATGCAGTATCGTCAAATATAGATTATGTCTCTTAGCAATCCACATTTATATTTCCAATATGATTTTCATGGCTTGGTAGGAATTCATCTATGATTAAACCATATTAGAATGTCTAGGTGGAAGATGTATTCATTCATTTGTTGGAAGACATTTTGACGGTTTGAGCTTTTGATCATTGTGAGTAGAGTTGTTATGAACATTCCTGTACAAATTTTTTATCTGGAATATATTGTCAAATCCTTTTAGTAAATGCCAAACTATATTGTCAAATCCTTTTAGTAAATGCCAAACTGTGTACCTGACATGTCATATGCTAAGAGTGTCACAAGCTGGATGAGTGTTTTCTGAAGTGTTCACCCTGTTTCATAGCTACATCAGCAATTAATGAGTGTTTCTTTTAATCTACATTCTCTGGAAAATTTTGTGCTGTTGGAGTTCTGAATGTTTTTCATTCCAGTAAATATGTAAGGGCATGCCATTTTTGGTAGTCTGTATGTAAGTATGCATGCCTGAATGTTTACACATCTGTATACATGTGCACGCACTTGCTTGTGCTTGTGCTTGTGTGTGTGTGTGTGTGTGTGTGTGTGTGTGTGTGTGTGTCCCAGGTGTTGGCACTGTGTGTCTTCCTCATTCATAATATATTCAGACAGTGTCTTTCATTGAACAATATTTTTTTGGCTAGCCAGCTACTCAAGATTTTCACCTCTCTTTGCTTTGTGAAGACATTATGGGCAAACCATCATGATCAACAACATTTTCACATGAGTTCGATGAATCTGACCTTTAGTCATCATTCTACCTGTAAGTGCTTTACCTGTAAACCACCTTCCCAGTTCCCTTAGTCTCCATGCATTTTTATGACACAGAATGTTTTTCAACTACTCGTTGTAGTAAATAATATAAATAAATAACGGGACACCATCCCCCGCTATATTGCCTGTACCATAGGACCACATGGCATCTCTGGGGTATTTTTATTTCAGTCAGCAAAATGTCTCAACCTGACTCACAAAGTTTCTAATTTCCATCCTAGGTTGTCACTGGCTACTCTCTGCCCCAGCAGCAGCTGCCCTCTCCACCTCCATTGCCGGCTCTAGCAGCAGCCATCTAGATCTCTGCTTCTCTGCTATGGACTCTGTTCATATTTCCTGCATTCGCCCCCTATGGTTATAGTCATAATTCCCAGAAATTCATTAAAATCAAAACTCAATAAGCTTGTAATTTGTCAACCAGACTTACATCAGTAAATTATCACTCCACAAAAGGTCCACACAATAAACGCAGAGCCAATTAATATTGATGTAAACTGCCCATCTCGATAAGACAAATTATCCTATAAAAATCCATTCTTTATATTATTTTTATATCTACCTGTGGCTATCTAAAGCCACACAGGGGTGAGTCATATTCTCCTTCTCTTTGTTTCTTCCTTTTGTTTTCCTCCTCTCTCCTGCCTTACAAAAACTGTCCCTGCCTTTCTTTTTCACTGCCCAACCACAGGTCTTGCCTTACCTTGTGTCTGCCCTCACCTACATATAGACATCAGTCTACAACTACCACCAAAGCACGAGGCTTTATTTACTTTTAATATATCTATTGCTACTTTTGATACAGGAAACATGATTATTAAATGGAATTTCTTCTTATCCCTAGCTTGTTGTTTGGGGCAATAATAAGTAAGACATTGTGAACTTTGTCAAAAAACTCATTCAATACCAATAATGTATTTTATGTCACCTAAGAGAACTCTAGTCTTTATCCAATGTGCACTTTACACAAGACTCTTGTCACTCAATCTGTATGTCAGGTGGAGACAAATATTTTAACATTTAAAGGGACTTACTGAATAAATATTTCAAAGATCACTCATCCACAGATAGGAGCTGGATGTTTCATTTCATTTCAAGTTCACATTCTTTTCTCATAAAAATTATATAATTGAAATTTAGAGATATAGAGAATTCAGTTAATTATATTTGAAGTTTTTGCACAGCAAATAATATACGTAGCTCAAAATAAAAGACAATTTTCCCAATTCTGTTTGATATTATAAACCTTTAACTTGCTCTGTGTCTCTATTTCTATTTTTCTGTCTTTGTCTGTCTCTGTCCTTCTGTCTCTGTCTCTGTCTCTCTGTCTCTCTGTCTCTCTGTCTCTCTGTCTCTCTGTCTCTCTGTCTCTCTGTCTCTCTCTCTGTCTCTCTCTGTCTCTCTCTCTCTCTCTGTCTCTCTCTCTCTCTCTCTCTCTCTCTCTCTCTGTCTCTGTCTCTGTCTCTGTCTCCCATTCCACTTCTTATAAAAATTCAACAAAGTAACTAAGGCATAAATTTAGACAGAAGTGGGAAATCTGTGAAGCACACACGTGCTGCTAATCAGGTCATAATTGAGTAATGAACCTCCCGTTTTTCTTATTTTTCCCTATATATGATATGTGGCCAAGAAAAACAAGACAAAGAAACTGTAGGTTCTAGTAACATGTGGAATACTTATCAAGTGTGGAAGCCACGCTTTGATAATAAGAATTAACACAGTGCTTGAAATTCTAGGCAACCTTACATTGTATTCAATTCTCGACCCTTATCCACAGGGAAGGAACAAACACCTCAGTAAACTGCCCGATCAACAAAAGCCTGAGAAACATTTGATGAGGGAAAGATTCATCCCTCTCCATTTCTCTTCCCTTTTAAATGAAGTATTGATCAAAATTTTCAAAATAGAGCTGAAAAATAATGACCTGCAATCAAGTATACTCACTTATCTATGCCGTAAACGAAGCTTACAGCAATATTCTCCAAGATGACCACGATTAACAGAGGCAATGTGGCAGAATAATCATCAAACATTGTAACGAAGTAATTTCCAGAGCGCTGCACAAACATCAAGCCGATACAAAATGCTAGGAGGCAACAGATAACTAAAGAAAAGGAATTAAAATGACAATTAGCCTCTCATCAAAGCCCAGTCTGTCATTATAAAATATTACATTCAAATAACATCTTTCAATTTTTATAACTTTCGTACATACTAGCTTCTCTGACTCTATGGAAAATTACATGTTGGGAATTGGGCTACACATGGTTAACCTCTACTAAATTTAATAGTTCATAACTCATATCTTTAATTCTACAGACTTCCACCTACCAAGTACAAACAATAACTGAAGGGAAATTGTATAAAAATGTTTTAAGTAAATATTCATATACTTTGTCTATTATTTATAGAAAAGTGTCCCTCCAAGCAGAATGTAGACATAGGTGCTTACTACATTTATTAAGCTTCTGTAGTTCTCAAATTCTGATGCAATTTTGAGTTAATAATGAGCCTACTGTGGCTTGTAATGAGATTATCAAATTTACATACTTTCATGTTTAATTGAAATATGATTATCAGTAAAGCATAGCAGAGAGGAAATTCAATCAGAAAAAGCAACACCATCAACCCATGTTTACATATTTATCTTGCCTAAACAGCTTGAGTGTGAGAAGTAACGTGATGGGTATAGGCCTGAATATTCTGATTATCCAAACAACAACTAGGAAGAACTATTTAAAACTTGTTTCCTATTTAACATCTAAGAAATAGATTCATAAACTCAGGGACATTCGCTGTAAACTTACAGATACATTCTTAACCATGAGACTTTTCCACACAACTTAAAGCCTTAATCTTAGGCTTCCTGGCACTTGAGATAAATAAACAAGGACTATATTACATGTCTCAATCCCCTTTACACATGGATGAATAAAATAAAAAGCAGCAAGGTCTAGCTCTCTCTACTTCCTCTTTGTGGATCCAGATGTGAGTCCTCAGCTGCTGGCCTGCCTGCCTGCTCCCTCATCATCTCTAATCCACTCAAACTCTCAAACCCAAATGATATTTTTTTCTTCCCTAAGTTCCCTTGGACATGGTGTTTTACCACAGCAATCAACAAGTAACCAATAGAGGACAGAAATACAAACCACGTTTTGGGAAAGAAAGAAGTGTAAATGTACCTTATATTAACTATATCTTCTGTCCTTAAAAAAATTAAAACACTAAAATAAGTATTCCAACAATGGTATTATTATAAATTATAATCTATTACCCTATAGATATCAATAACATCCAAGAGGTAGCAGTCCAATTGCAGTCTCTAACATCTCACCCACATAAATGGGCTGCATAGAAGTCAAGAGTAAAACCTCACCAGTGAGTATTTCCTTCCTCACTTTGAATGTGTCCACAACAGGAGTGATTATTCCTTCAATGGTTCCAAACATGCTGCCGAGCCCGAGATTTATCAGCATGAGGAAAAACATCACTGACCAGAAGGGAGACGCGGGAAAATGTGTCATGGCCTCCGTAAAGGCAATGAAAGCCAAGCCAGTGCCCTGCACAGCCTGCAGAACACAGAAGAGAGCAGCACGAATCAAGAGCAAGAGCAGGAGATGCCTCTCATCAGTGAAGGTGGGGAAAGCATTATGTAAAGGCCAGAGCTACTGCAAAGAATAACACTTGCTTTATTCTGTAAATCATGTTTTCATGCCCTGGACCCAGATATTGAGTAACCAAAGACTGAAATATAGTTCAGGATTGCTAAACAAAATACACAAATATATGGCATTGCTTGTTATTTCAAAGATCCT
Organism: Rattus rattus; assembly: GCF_011064425.1. Classification (NCBI taxonomy): domain Eukaryota; kingdom Metazoa; phylum Chordata; class Mammalia; order Rodentia; family Muridae; genus Rattus; species Rattus rattus. Next base: position 181,809,357 of record NC_046154.1, on the reverse strand, counting down.
AGAATAATACTGTATTCATAAATATGTGGCATTTTTAATTTTGTTAGGGCTTATGAATATAAATATCGATTTGCTGTAATAAAACACAAACAAAATATGTATGTATGCATGCAAATATTTCTGGCGTATGAGGTAGCTTAGTTAATTAGAATAAAGAAAACATAATGTAAAGAATAAACATTTAACATGACGAAATGCAAAGAATAAAAGGAATTCCTGAATTATAGAATGTCAACTTTCAACCATGAATAAAAGAGAATCCATTTCAAAGAGAAACAACAAGAAACACATTGTTCGGTACCTTGGTTTGCCTGTGCTTTGCTTGTCTCTTTGTTTGCTTTTGGTTTTGCTTTCTAATTAGAAAGAGGTGAAAGAGCATGGGGTTGGGAAGGTGGGAAGTGGGGATGAGCTGGAAGGGGCTCACGGAGGAAAAAGTGTGATTAGAATGCACTGTATGAAAACACAGCTATTCTCCTGCTGGGATGCCTTTGCCAGCCTGGATATGCGAGCTTTTGCCTTGTCACATTCTGTCTTGTTTTATACTGTTTGATTATAGTTTCTTGGAGGCCTGCTATTTTCTAAAGAGGAAACCTGAAGGGGAGTAAATCTAGGCGAGAGGTGAGGTGGCTTGAGAGAGGGCGTTGGGAGAAGTGGAGGGAGAGAAAACTGTGGTCAAGATGTATTGTATTATTTTCAACAAAAAAATTAATGAAAAAACCCACATTTGTCAATAAAATATCCATTTTATATGTATCTTATCAAATCAAACATGCCTATGTTCTAATATTCAAGAAAAATTGGGGTTAATGTGGTAGCTTTCATAATCACTGAAACTGTTAGAGAAAAATGTTGGAAGAAACACATCAATTATGGGTACATGCAAAGACTTTCTAAATAGGACTCCATTTGCACACCAAATGGTGCCAGCAACTGAAAACATAGGTATCATGAAGTTAAATTTCTATATAAGAAAATAAACAATCAAGTGACAAGATAGGCTACCAGTGAGAGATAGCCTGCTAACTATACAACTAATCAATGATTAATATCCACAATGTTCAAAGACCATCGCTACTATATAACAGGAGTGAAGCAGCCTAAGAAATAAATAAGCTAACTAATAAATGTATTTCTCAAAAGCTGTAGCTCAGCTTCATTATCCATCTAAGAAATGAAAATTAAAACTATATTGAGATACCCTCTGATTCGAGTCAGAAATCAAGTCATTAAGAAATCACAACATAGACTGGTGTGATTGAGGAGAGAGGGAATTAAATCCACCACCAGTAGGAATGAAACGAGCCCAATCTGCACAGAAACCACTAAGAATTTTTCCCCCAAAATGAAATGAATATACAGTAAAGTCCAGCTGTATCATGCCTGGCATTCACTCATAGACTCCAAATCAACATATCTCACGCATACTTGCACATTAGTTATTGTAGAACTATTGACAACAGCTGAGTTATGGAACCAACCTGGGTGTCCCTCCACAAAGGAATGGTGGTTACGATGTCCTAACTATACATGACAGGAATTGTTTTAACCATAAAGAGCAAAGTCACACCTTTTCCAGAAAAGTGGGTATAACTGGAGATAATCATGTCAAACAGATTAATGAATTTCAGGAAGACTGACCTTGAATGTTTTCTCAAATTCCTGGATCCTAACTTGTGTGTACATATATACATATATTCATATATATATATATGAATATATATATATATATACATATGAAGTTTCATATACATGAAAGAATAAACAATGTGGCCAGGGGCAGAAAAGACAGGGAAACCTATGAAGAGGATTAGGTGGTGTAGGGATAAAACTCCCCAACAGATATGTTCTTATGTACTGTGTACAATTAATATCTGTCCACGAGAAAAAATTTTAATCAAAAGATGAGGCCACGGGTCAATGAGGGAAATGTTTGCTGCACAAACACGAGGATCTCACTTCGGATCCCCAGCTACCATCTGTCTATAACTGCAGCCCAGAGTGAGGGTTGGTGGCACACAGACAGGGCAGGCAGTCTCTGTGAATCTCGGTGTCAAGTTGCAGGCACATAGCGAGACCCAGTCTCAAGCCACAAAGGAGGAAAAGATGAATGAAAACATCTGACAGCCTGTAACCTCTCTACCCATGCCCACAAGAGATCATACCCTCACATGCATACTCTACCCTACACACACAGTGACACACCTTGTTATAAAGTAAAAGTCTAAACCGAGTGACTGTCATTTCACGAATTCAGCAGATGCCAGGTTATTGTTTTAATTATGAAAACCTAGCAATTATATTTTCCTTTAGAATTCAAGGTTATCAAAATTAGTTATGGCTTCAATCATAGTGTGGGATCTATGTTCTGGGATCTGTGTGTTTCAGGCCCAGTTAGTTCACTGTCCTACTCAAAATGACTAATGGCTAATTTCTATCTTCCTATTTAGCAATATAAGCAAAGAGTAGCAACCAATAGAAGAACATTAATTATTTCCCCCAATTCCTTATTGATCAAAATGAATTTAGAATTTAGAAATTTAGAAATTTAGAATTTAGAGAATTCAGAAACTGCATTCCCAGGCCTTTTGCAATCCCTTTTCCTAAAGAAGTCTTCAGATGAAAAATACTTTAATTAAATGATAATTCTTCGACTGCTCAGACATGGCCTACTAACTTTATTTAGCTCATCCTCAATTTGACAGGCTTTGAGATGAAGAACAGCAAACTCCTCCTCCTTCACTTTTTGAATGATGTCGTAAACTACATGATAATCTTCTGCAGTGACAGCTGAAAGGTTGATGTGACGGGGAATGACATCCCAACTAACGTTTCCCGTTTTCAAAAGTTTCAAGATCATCTCGGAGTTTCTGAAAAGTACAAACAGATTGAGAATGAGCACCAGTGTTCTTTGATGCATATTTTATAGAGAATTATGACCTGGTATGCTAGTAGAGATTAATTATCCATACTGTGAAATGCACTTTTCATTTACGATATTGGCTTTGAACCCCAGAACTGCGAACACCACCAGTGTTGCCAGGACTGAAGTGAAAAAGTTGATAAAAGACACGAGGACAGCATCGAAGTGGCAGTTGTTGTCTCTCTTGTTGTAACTGGAAAACGCGATGACTCCACCAAATCCCAAACCCAAGGCAAAGAAGACTTGAGTCGCTGCCTCTCTCCAAACCTTGGGCTCCAGCATCATTTCAAGCTGTTTGAAATTGAAGGGAACAGAAATCAGCAATAAATTCCCAGTTCTGAGAAATTCTCTTATATGGAGTTAGATCACTGTACTATGAATGTATATTATATATATGCCTAAATGTTATATAAAATGGTGTACTAAATAATTATGAAAAAACTATATTTTCTAGGAAAGCAGCTAAGAATGCAGCAGGAAAGAGTGTCTATCAAGCCCTTATATGGAAGTCTTCTACTTAGAGAAGAATTTGTCAGTGTTTTCTCATAAATCATCACAGAAGAGTATGACAGAGAAATTACTAGTCTTTGATAATTCCCCATTATATATCCTTCTTTGTCTTCTCCAAAGCATAATAAACCAATTTCCAGCACAAATGAAATAGTTCCTTCACTTCGCCATTCTCTCAAATTTTGAGTTTTCTGCTGAAAATCTGATAATGGAGCTAACCAGTATATAATTGGTAGGATTAGGCTGTCACTATACCTGTCAATTTGTGTTGTTCATTCATTTTAATAAGAGTCACTTCTTTGAGAACAGAAGGAAGTCTATGGCATCATTAGTGCTCTGAATGTGTAAACAGTTCCATTACTTGTTCCAAGTGCCTTATTTCTCTGAAAAGTCATCAAACCTTTCCAGAATGTAATAAAAGAGTTAAAGAAATAATTGTCATTATGTCCAGATGACATGGACCTCAGTAGATATTCGAATTCATTTCTAGTCACAAAACAATGCCTAATTGGTATTTGTTTCTCTTTCTAACATTAAGGTCAAATTGTCTTTATTGAGGGTAATGTCAAGGGACAATGCTAAGGATATGAAATCTACCACGTTTCAGATCATGCTGCCGCTAAGTAAGTTAATAAAAGAGCAAGCCTGGTCACATGGTAGTCCTCTGAATTCAGCTTTTTCCAAAAGAAACTGTAAAAGCAAAATCATCTCCATAGTATCAGCCAAATTCTAATTGTCCAATATAGATAGTATGTGCAAACTGTAAAAGGCAAACTCAGATAAACACTTTTCAATGTTTTTCCTTGTTTAATATTCACACGAGCCCATGTAGTTATTGAATATGTTATCTGAGGCTTTGTAAAGATGAGAAGCCAAACCAACCATACCCAGCAGGTCAGAGGCAGGAATAAAAAGCAATACGTGTGACCACTAAAACTCCCACATTTCCTCAGCTATTGGGACTTAGTGCTTAGCATTAGTTTTTAATTCTTTTTAATACTTTATGAATTATTATCAAATATAATAATTGCATTCATAATTTAAGCAATATTTAACCAATATTCATATGCTGTTTGTGGAGTATTTCTATGTTCCTATTCTGTATCACTGTGACACTTAATTCCAAATACATTGAACGGTCTATTATAAGGTTAACCACTAGATGGCAGGAAAGAGACATTTCCAAAGATTTCATTTAGCCTACATCGAAATTGAATTTCCACTTGCTGTTTCTGGGTAGTCTGTGTGCTTAGTCACTTTCTTCCCTCCATAAACTATGTGAATTAAAAGTAACATAGCCAAGTATGGTAGCTCATGCCCACAGTCCCACAACCTAGGAAGCTGAAACAGGAGACCACAGGTTTGAGGCCAGTCTGAACTAAGTTCAAGACCATCAAGGATGACTGAAAACAAACAAAAAGTATGTTATAATTACTATAATTTTTATAGCGTCACCCTAGATCAGTGCTTCTCAACCTTCCTAATGCTGCAACCCTTTAATACGGCTCTTTATGTTCTAGCGACCCCCAATCATACAATTATTTTTGTTGCTACTTCAAAACTATAATTTTGCTACTGCTATGAATCGTAATGTAAATATTTTTGGAGATCGATGTTAGTCAAAGGGGTTACAACCCACAGCTTGAAAACCACTGCCCTAGAGTAAACTAGCACTATTTCATCAAGGTAACTGGAAAGTGAGCTGAAAAGAGGGGGAAAATAAAGAAGGAAAAAAGGGAGGGAGAGAGAAAGGGAAGGGAAGAGAAAGGGAAGAAAAGAACCAGAATTTTAATATGGATCCTTAACCCAAACTAAAAATGTTGATTTATGCTGATACTTTAACTGCTAGATTCATTTAAAAGGTTACATAAGTTCTAAAGTACATACTAAAATCAGACTGAAGAACCACGTGAGAACCAGTTGTGAGCTTAGAAAGGAGATTTTAGAAGTTTACCCAGAAGAATGAGTTACATTGAACTCAGGAAACATTTTCTCCAATGCTCTGAATATAAATAGTCTGGGTTATTAAGTATGGAAGGCTTGAAGCAGATTTTAAGTCTAAGGTGGCCGAAATGTATGAATTTAAAGCAGTGTTCTTTGGAAGTTCCCAAGGGCACCAAATAGTAAAGAGCACTTTTAAACGACAGAAGAAAACCAGACGCCCACATCAGCATTTTTGCTCCTACAAAATGAATACAAACTCAGAGCCAGACACGCAAAGAACACAGCTTCTTTTACCTCCTAACAAGGCAGCTGACAAAAAAATTCCACAGAAGCTAATCCCTTCTGCTTCCCTGCTTACAGGACCACCGCAGCTCCACATTCATCCTTCATATAACCTCCAATGTCTCAACCATTTGGATTGCATCTCGTGACTTCCTTACCAGTTTTAACAAGTTAATGGTGAGCCGATACCTTCATTTGGTGAATCACAAAAACACTTACACTCCCAAACCTATTTCTGTTTTCTGTTCAGTTAAAAATAACAAGGCATGATTAACTATACACTTTTTTTTTTTTTTTTTAGTAACCAGGGTCAAGATACACAGGAATAAACTTAGATCTACTTCATAGAATAGTGGTATGAATGTCATACTCTCTATGAAGCTAAAGAAAATCTTCCTCAAATATGTGTGTGTGTGTATAAAAACTCCCAAGCGAACTATTATAACTAAGACTCAAGAGGGGGTAAAACGTTCCCCAGAAAACACTACTTCTCTATGAAACAATTTTCTGGGAAGGAGTCATATCCTTCCCCAGAGCCTTAGATTATTGGTAACCTGCTGACACTCAGGAAATTAATATTTTCTTTAGTTCTCCTAGCAGAAAGATGCTATTGTTGGTGTTTCAAATGATCAGTTAGTTACTCAAAGTAGATGTGAACCCCTCAACTAGAGGGTGATGGGTGAATGTTGATCAAAGTTTCCCAAATTTATCAGTGTAAAAACTATAAGATATTTCCTACGGAGAATGAATTTTGAAATATTAAATAATGACATTCTTACTTGTGAACCAGAATGGTAGGTTTTAAAAATTAGAAGTAGGTCCGACCGGAAATACAGAAAAACCACTTTTCTGGAGTGGGTAACATACTGTATTTTAGAAATCTAATGTGTTGATGTTAAAACAATTGGCCCTTAAGCATAGCTATGGGGACATTTTTACCATGAATGGAAGGGAAAATAAGGTACGTACCTTAGGGGTGAACATGTGTCGGATGCCATCAATTGAACCATTTAAAAGGAGAGACCTTATTAGGAAGCATATAAGTACCACGTAGGGGAACAGAGAACTAAAATACATGATCTGCAAACAAAGAGAAATGGCAATGGGTAAGACAGACTAGTGACCGTTCTTGATAGTTAAAACTACACTCTTGATAGCCACCGGTTAACTCTGTGGATGACAACTCCTACAGTCATTTTTTTATGGTGATTGTTCTGGATTCAGCCTACTTTGAAATCTTATTTGAGAGATAAATAAAACTTTGTTTAGACTGATTCATATTGTCGTATATATTTACGGGGTGCAGCATAATTCAATACATGTATAAAATGTTTAAAAACAATATTAAGACAATTAACATTTTGATGTGAACCTTTAGATTCTTCTCTTTTACTTATTTTAGGGTGCACAGTAAAACGTTCTAAACATTATCCACCCACCCCAGGGTGGGACAAAATGCTAGATTGTGTTCTTTTGTCTTTTGGGTACCATTGTCCGACAGTTTTATATCTTTTTCTTCCCTCCCCCACCTCTAGAATAATGACTACTGTGCCGTCTACTTTCATGTTATAGAATTCTTTAGCATCCAGACAGAAAAGCACTTAAAATTTATCTTTCTCTTAGTGGTTTACCTCACCTAAGTTATGTTCCACATATATTTCTGTAAATGGCAGTGCTTCACTCCATCTAGTAGATGAATAAAATATAGTGTGTGTGTATGTGTGTGTGCATGTGTGTGTGTGTGTGTGTGTGTGTGTGTGTGTGTGTACAGGACTTTTAAAATATAAAAAAATATTTACCATCTATGCGGCTTCAAATAGCAGGATGGAATTCTACTCAATGGCTGAATAGTAACTCATTGTGTGCCTGCACAGAAAAGCACTGACTTACTTTTCCTCCATTTAGTACAGAAACATGTGTACGATGAATGGTGCTGCTTGTATGTAATGCATATTTAAAAGCAATGTTTAGGAAAGAAATGTCATGAATTTCCTAACAAGTCTTGGTTAACGTTTCACACATGTTTTGAGCGATATGTGATGAATCCGTAAAGCTCCCAATGTACTAATTTTTATGCATCTCACTCACTGTAAATCCTTTAACTATTTGTTTCTGCAATGTTTGCCTCTGAGGAACTCAGGAAATTGCTGCTACCCAGAGGAAACACTTTGCTCGGGCATTAACTATCTTCTTGAAATATTCACGGGGCTGTCTAATAGGTCTAAACCTTTCCGACTAGAAAAGAAAACTTCTGAAATTTCCCTCCAAGTTGTGGCCCCTCCGTTTCAGAAAACGGCCTTCGTCACCCAGGTACTGGAAGTCAAAGATGCATAGATTTCCAAGACAGTCTGCAGTATGCTCATGGTTTCCAGATCAGCATCCCGGCTGTGTTGTTTTCTGCTAAATGCAACATAAGTGTTTCTAATAGCATTGAGCAAATTGCTAATTGTGCCATCATCCCTGCAAAGCTTTAATGTTTTCTTGCCCGCAGAGCCCAGGTCCCGAAGCTGTTGCCACCTCGTAGGCTGAGCATGATCAGTCACTGCCCGAAAGCATACTCCCTGCTTCTCTTCTCTAGTCAGAACCATCTTCACCCAGAAGTCACCCTGAGCACCACCGAGACATCTTTTGCCAAACTGAATCCACCATCTGCTGTCACTTCTGCCAAAGTAGAGGTGATATCACCTTGGAGATGTTACCATTAGGTGCGGTTTAGTCTGTGACGTCATGTAGCCCTGAGAAAGTTTCCTTACTTGAGTTTTCTCACGCTCCGTTCACTCTGTTGCTTCATAAGCTCTGTGGGAATGGAGACCATACCTTTCTGGGTCACTACCAGCTCTTGAACTCCTAAAACACTTGCAGACACAGAACAGCTACACAACATGATCGCGTGTAACAAGGAAAGGAGGGGAAGCTGAGAGAATTGATGGAAATTCTCAAAGTAGGAGAGCCTTGGAGTACGGAGTGTGTGAATCAAGTAACGTTTGTTGAGTAACTGTAAAGACCTTGCAATATAAAGCAAGATGCTTATGTGTTCCTCTGTAGTTCATCCTCTAAAAGTCATGCTTAAACATGCTGAAGATATCAGGAAGAAGTTAGTTTTATGTGCAGAAAGCCAATGTTTTAAAATCAATATATTGATAGAATAAATCTATTTTTATTAGTAAAAACAGATATCTTTCCAATAATCTTTGATTGTCTTCTGCTATGATAATATGATTTCAATCTGCAGAGTCCCTGGGTCTCATTCGATCATAGCCCTCCATGAATTTGAGGCTACCAAAATCATGAAATCTTCTCTGCCCATTTTTAAATCAAACTCAATTTGCTGCTTGATAAGTGACTTGAAAGACCTTCCTGACGCTCAGTGCATTTCCTGCTCCTCTTTCCTCCAGATTCTTCTTGCTGGCTCCCGTCCGCATCCCACAGATCCAACATCCACACCTCTTTTGTATGGAGTGTTCTAGAAGTCTGATGTTATTGTTGGCTGAATTGTTTAAAAATCTTCAATTCTTTTCCGTGCTCATTACATAACAGCCGAGTGTTTGACCAGTTTCTGTAGACACGTCAATGTCCATCAGCAACCAGGTCACAATTCTTGCTTTATCTCCCACTCCTCACACTCTATGTCAGAGTCACAGGGGAGCATTTAGCATCCTCTGGGCTTGATGAATGCTGGATTCTATATGCCTACAGTGACCTGTCTCTGAACCTTCTGGTAACTTCCATCCGACAATCTTAGCAGTACTCCCCAGTTACCCACTTTGTGAAACCTCCCAAACCCCAGGATCATTTCAAAAACTGCCTCGTGCCTGTTCTCTTTCTCTCCATTATTATACTTACTACAGCAATTAACTGGCAGACTCCTTACACTATAGGTTTTATGAGGACAGAGACTGCTCGATTGAAATCAATATTCACTAGTGCACAGCTTACAGTGGATCACCAAAAACAACTGTACATTAAATAAATACTGTAACAAAAGTACTATAGATAAAATAAAAGATAACTTTTTTATAGAAAGCTTAAGGTTTCTTTTGTATACAAATTCTCTACACTACAGTATCTTTAATGTATAATATTTTTAACATTCTATTCTAAATATCTGGTCCCAGTTATTCCCATTTTTTATTAGTTCAATATATATTTATGTTCTTAAATACACTAATTTGAATTTAATGTGTTATTAAGGAAAAAACAAAATATTTCAAATTAAAGTGTAAAAGCTATCAGAATTTCAAACAGGTGGATACTATTAATTATGCAAAACCTTTGTATTCTTCTCTAAGCAGATAAAGGTTTATATACTTCATTTAAAATTCCAAGAGTTAAAAGAATATTTCTTAATTAAGCACTATGCAAAATATCCACATTTTTCTTACACACAAATTTACATTTATACAAATAGCTAATTTTATAGCAAAATCTTTTATGACATTGCTAATGAATATTCAAATAAATCTGCCTGTATATACCATAGACACACGTATGCTGTCATATAAAATAGCTTTATTGTATATTGCTACCTAAATCTTGTGCATACATACATTGGTATTGTATACTACTACTTGAAATTATTTCTACCAATATGTGGTTTGCACTTGTCACTAGAATAGATACTTTCTAAGTTCAGGCTATGTTTCTTTTTGTATTTTTAGAATTAAAACAGTTTTGGTAAACAGCAAGTATTCCATATTTTGGCAAAATAGATAGATAAATAGACAGCGTCCATGATACAGTCTAAGTATGCATTCTCAGAACAGAGAAGTGAAACATGTTCCTTTGCTAGCTTTAAGCCTCTTAGGAATTGTCGACCAAAATATCTTTCACAGAAATTACCCTGAATCAAAGATCAGTTTATCAAGCTACATATTTTATAGGATATTTTCATCTTATGATAATACTAAAATTAGGAAATGTATTAAAATCACAATTGATTTTCTCTTTATATTAAAATGTTTATTATAAAGACACGTTCAGAAAAAAATATCTTATTTGGGGGACTTGGTTGCTTGGCTTTAGTTCCGTCATTTATTAGGTACTTACTTCTGGGCAGTTACTCCTTCTGAATTTATTGACTTTGTTGTAAATTAGAGATAAGACACATAAGCCATTTGACAGAATAAAGAAAACAATGTATGCAGCATACTTAACAGAGCAGTACATCAGTAATAAAGAAATGCTAAGAAGGAACGTCACCCTGAAGCTGAAGCAAGATGAGATCATTTTATTTCAGTCATCCAATCTGGGAATAAAATGTGGTAACAAGCGCACAGAGAGCTTCTGAACGTAGCCAATGCCACAGTAATTTGTAAAGTGACTAGATAAATAGAAGTGTTGATGAGCCTTGTATAGTCTAAGAAGTACATATTCTTAGACCAGATGCGCCTTTGTTTAATTTTAAGCCATATACAATAATTTTGAGCTGTCCACTGTGGAGGCAAACAATTTCACTGACACCAAGCATCATGAAACGTAAAGGATTTTGTTTGAGGATTTATCATCACTCTTAGTCCCTCTATAGCCTGATATTCGGTCATGGTCCTGTTCTTTTTGACTATGCTGCCTCCTTTTTATTCAACTGGATGTTAACTGTGATCAAAGTTCTACGGTTTCTCTTCTCCATAATAAAAGCAGGAAAATAAAAGCTAGAAGAAGTCAGTGATGCAGTTGCATACGGGACCTGGCCAGAGAGATTCCCAGCATCCTACTCTTGTCACTCAGGCTTCAGAGTGCATCCATCCCTCTGCTCCCTGCATGTATTTGCATGTCTGAGAAATTACATAAGAGATTCTCATCTCTTAGCAGTGTCGCCTTTAGGACAATTTGCATGAGCAAGCCTTCAGCTTGACTCTGTATCCAGCACTTGCGAAACTATTTCTCCAGGCTTTTGCTTGGCTGTTTAATGCACATACAGAGCTTTACATCCATCCTTTATAATGCTCTTCTTTTTATGCCATACAAAGGAACTATGTTGATTCAAACACTCATTTCAACTAGCTTTTGGCCCATCTGGATTATGAAATCATTTTCGGATAAGTATAAATAGTACAGTGAAAGAGACCCTGAATTTTATTAGAGCATCGAGTACAAAACAACATGTTTCAAATTCTGCCTCACTGTTGCCTTCTCCCTAAGGATCTGTCACTGAACTAGTATATCACAGGTACTATGTAAGTTATATCCCATTCTACTGATACATTTTTATTACATGATATCAAAGATAAAACAGGAAACTACCACCGATATCATTGAGAGCAAATTTTAAATAGTCTTATTATAAGAATTGTTAAATATTCTATATGAAAGAGATGTCAATTAGTTTGAACTGTCATACATTCTCTTCCACAGTGGTAGCTCCAAGTTTGGATTTCATACATGTGTACAATTGCAACTTGTAAATATAGCATATTTTTAAAAGACGAGACTATTCTCTTAGTTACAATAAGACCCAAATTCAGGAAACCTTAGCGAACTTGATCATGACGGCTTTTAAATCATGATGGCTATGCCTGTCCAGAGGTGACTCTTCCTCCCACATAACATTACCTGAGCAGTTATGTGCATGTGATCAGACATGGTTTAAAAGCTTCTTCCTTTACTTATAATCTAACTTCAGTGCCTCCTACGCAGTCAAGTTACACTCAATCAAAGCACTGTCTGAAATTACTAAGTTGTTAACACTTAACAGAAGATTGAAAGACACTTAGTTGTGTTACCTATTCTGCTCACCCACTCGCATGCGACATAAATATAGCAGCCACTGCAGGAAAAATAAAAAAAAAAGAATGCTGGGTACATGTCAATGGTGATTTACAGGCTAAAAATGACACCAATATTTACTACTAAAATTAAATTAGCAGGAAGCAAAGGTGAATTAGACCAACTTCTAGCCACCCTCATTCCCCTTCCCAAGCCATCATTTGGTGGGCATAAATAACACACTCAGAAGCAGCATAGAGTGTCCCATCCCACGGACTCCTCAACTAAAGACAGGGAGACACGTGGCTGTCACGTGTCTTGCTGTCAAGACAAGACGACACGTGGCTATTTTACTACCATCAACGTGGTATGTATGTGCCTATTTGAGTCTTCAAACTGATCTCTCATGAAATTTAGGGATATCGTCCAATTTCTTAGCCTCTTTCTAAAAATCAGTAAAGTGGCTCTGAAAGTAGGAACTAAACCTTAGAGCTTTTAGGATTATGTAAAGTAACATAGAAAGTATTTGCTCCCAGAGCAACAAAACAACAACAACAACAACAAAAACAACAACATGTTCTAAGCATCAGTGCCTAATACTGGTTTTGCTCAAATCACCTGTGCTGGCCACTTATTATTATTATTATCATTATTATTATTATTATTATTATTATTACTATCATTATTCAACATGCTTTTGTTATTATTTATTCTTATCATTGATAATAGTAGAGAGTAGTCTGACTGTCACTCTTCTGACTTATGCTTACCTATGATGTCTTGTTAGATTGAAAAGATAAGTGATTACAGTTACCCTTTGAAAGGAAAATGTATTATATTTCTATACACACACACACACACACACACATCATCATCATCATCATCATCATCATCATCATCATCATCATCATCATCATCATCATCATCATCATCAGGGGCCAGCGAGAAGAGTCAACACTGAGTTCTGGCTATGAGGCAGCTGAGACATGAAAAGGGCTTTAACACAGAGGCAATAGCAGGAATAGAACTCCCATGCTTCTGAAAATAAAGAATGGATAGCAATCATATCCCCGGTGCATCATTTTAAAACAAAAAGAGCAAACTACAGAGACTTCACACTTCCACTGATGTCCTTTTCAGTGTTTTTAAATTTGTTTTTGGGCTGAAGGGTATGCTCTTGCCATCTTTTATTTATTCTGTGTTGTTGGTCTGAACTATTCTAAACACTTGAGGACATCAAGAACTTTAAGAAACACACAACAGTTCACAATTTGAATATTCACTATGCAATTACTTTTTAACACAACATCTGAGGGAAGGAAATGATAAAAAAAAATGAACAAACAGAAAAAGTAACTTCCTCACTCCAGGAGTTTCCGTGACTGGTCTGATTTGTACTAAGAGAACGAAAGCAGCTGATAATGAGTAAGTAGCAAAATAAACAGATTTTAAATGCTGGAAAGAAGAAATAATATCAATGATATTAAATGTCACTATAAAACACTTCATTACTTATGCCCCTTTTTTAGAGACTTTTTTTTAAAGCACCACTTTTGGCTAATCTGTAAACGCCTAAAGTATTCAAACAATTTGTCAGTGGAATTTGGGGATATAGATGAAAGGGATCGACAGTACCCACAAATGGTGCTTAGCAAAATCAGGAGGGATTCTAATATACTAACTTTTCCAGAGGACTGAATGCCTTTGATCATGGCCAGACAAACCATGACCCAGGCAGCCAGCAGGCAGATAGTCATCTTCCAGTTTAAGCCCCCACTTTCAGAGATGGAACTGGTGATATCCAGTGCTTCACGGTACCAGTAATAAGTGGTGGCAGAACTTTTTTCACATTCTGGCTCAATATCTGTCAGGGAAAAAAAAGACAAAATGCTATCATTCAGATTATAGTGGAGTAATGATTAATACTGGGATGCATTCAGCAAGCCCATTATCCAGTTCTTTCTAGTACAACCAATTTAAGCTTGCAAATAAATGAGATTTGGACTATGGTTTTTTTTTTTTTATTTGACTTTAGCAATTACTGGAGGGTAACCCCTCATCTACTCTTCTGACTGCTGGCCTGGCTGCCTTCCCAGCAGTGTACCCCAGATACTTGCTGTTTCTCCTGGCCATGCGTTCATGGTCCATCTCCCGTCATGACAGCTTCCTGTGCTCTCCCTCTCTCTCTCTGCGCCACCCCTAACTAGGTCACTCCAAACCCAACTACCTGTGATCCGTCAAGCAACTGGCTGCAGCTAATTTTATTTAACCAACAGTTTTAAATCAAGGAAGAAGGTTTACACAACACAAGCTTATTAAGTGCGAGAAGTCACTACTCGTAGACCCAGACCTTCAGATACAGAATGAAACATTGCAAATACCTAACAGCAGACCAAACCACAACAGATCTTACCATTTCCTAGGAAAACATTAACCTCACAACAGCAATCTGTTGGTGATGAGCAGTAAAAAATTTGAAAACTCTGTAAAACTCAGCAAACAGGTATCCTCTTTGATATGTATTAAGAATTATATGCAAACATCTCAGGGAGATAATTAAAATAAATACTTTCTGTTTCCACTCCCAGAACCATTAATTATCACACACACTAGCCCTACACAGTCAAATGTGGTAGCTGCTGGTGAAAGAGGTTTTGTTAAAAAACAAAACAAACAAAACAAAAAACAAGAATACGAAGTAGCAGGCGCTGTAGTGTAAAATTCAAACCACATTTTAAAAATGGCTGCATGAAAACCAATTTAAACTGTTGTGATACCAAAGCAAAACTTGCATACACGGCAAGTTCAAATGGTGACATTTTGTATACACTGGATTAAATAAAATGATACACTTGTTACATTCTACGTTCCTCAATATGGCTAATAGAAAAATTTTAAGTTCAGAAGTGAGGTGAATTCTATAGAAAATGGTTCTTGACCTTTTAAGGTTTATAGAAGTGAAACCTGTAAGACAGTAGAGCTAACTGCATATAAACACTAAATTCAGTTCAATCAGTGTTATGTTTCCCTTTTGTAGATTTTAATGAATATGAGGCTTTCCCGGGGTATTCAGGGTTTACAACAGAGAGCTCGCAGAATCGTTTAACCTAAAGCCCTAAAGCCTTAAGTGCATTAAATTAATCTGAAAAGAGTCAATAAAATTAAACGATGTTGACTTTATCCCTCTGATTTGTAGACTCCTAAAACTAAAGAAAGTGATTGTTCCAAATGCAGAAGAAAGCCTATTATGATTTTCCTTCAAAGGTTTCCACCCACCACAATATTTTAAAAAGCAGAAAAAGAAGTCTTTGCCTTTATTGTTCTTTAAAATGTTAGCTATAAGAAGACAATATAGGAAATATCTTACAAGTATGAGATGCATTTTTCACCAGGGGGCATTGATCCCAAGGGAGAGGTTGTTGAAAAGACTGAGAAAAGTAAAACAATGTCCAGCCAATGATGACATTGTAGTAGAGAGCCACAAAATAGCACACCTGCAAAAGAAAAGGATGTTATCACATCATGTGTCCTCAGTCACTACCCTTAAAATGGCAATGTGCAATTACTCCACCTAACGTTTAAGTCTTAATTTTACATTTGTTTCTGAAACACATGGTCATTTCTTGCAAGCAATGTTTCTAAGTTGAACTTTTAAATACCTGAATACATGATAAAATTCAGGTATTGTCCATAGTAGTCATAGAAAGTTTGTATAGTAAGCACTCTATGTCCCAGTAGCTTCCAAAACATGATCGCACAGACAATGACTTGGAGTTTACAGAGATGAAGATTCCATCAATCTGCACCAGCCCAGGTAAGAGCAAATGTCAGGGAGGGAAACTTACTACACAGCTTGCGAATCCAATCCCACCCAGTTTAGGGCTTATGTAATTCCAAACCCCGATGCTGCCTCTCCGAATTCTTTGACCCACAGAAAGTTCCAAGAAGAAGAGTGGAATTCCTATCACCAGAAGTAGTATTAAATATGGCAAAAGATATGCACCTAGAGAGATAAGAACAAACAGAATGGGTCATATTTTCAATAGTCATACTAGAGTGTACGTTGACTGGAATCATTTCATAAAAGACACTATTTGGAAGGCTTTTTATAATACAAATAGATGTCTTTGAAGAAAACATAACTGACCTTCTTCAAACTTTCAAAACTTTGAATCCTATATTTGACTGCTATAAGAAGTTCCTCAGGGCAGTTGTATGATTCCATAGGTAAACTTTATGCTACATGGGTCTTATGACCTGAGTTTGAGTCCTTGAACCCACAGTGGAAGGAGAAAACTGACCCCTGAAATCTCTGACCTCTGCAAGCATATTCCCCCAAGACACATGTGCACCACACACAAACACACGCATACAAATTCACAGCAATGTCTTAAAATGCTAAATGTGTAGTTCCTGGTAGAATAATTCTTATTAAATGGCATTTATAAATAGCCTGACTTTTATTCTGTTGAAAAGATAATTAACTTCATTGGAAAATAAAGGATCAGTTCTTTGAAATAGCTTTTCATATCAATAGGCTTCACGAACTCAAATCCATCTTCACACAGCGTTACAAAGCTATTTACTAAATTTTCACCTAAACTCTTTTAAGTCCTGCATTCTGAAAGCATAGAATGAGACCAATTACATTGGACAGAATTAATTTGTTTTGTATTCTAAATAAAGTAATACCAAAGGAGAGCAAACTCCTAGTCTGAAAAAAATTAAAACAAATAATTTTTAAAAGCACAATATGATTTGTTTTCATATATAACATACATAAAAAGTTCGCTTCACGAACCATATATTCTTTTTGTTTCCAAAATTGAGAGAAAGTATACACAGAGTGTTTGAGAAAGTACAACTAACATGCTTTGCATCTGTCAATAAATGTATGTGTGTTATATTTGTACCCAACACCCACAGTTAAGGAAATAACCATTTTTAATCAAAATCACATGTAAATTATAACTTATTGATTTGCATACCAACAGCTTGACAATGTCATTCTTCCATTTAATTGGTGGGATAAGGTTATATGCACACATTTGTATATGAGAACATTGCAAATGAGTGTGAAATGACATACACACTGGACTTCATATATTCACATTTCTAGGCTGGCAGCCCACCTCTGGATTCATTGACAAATACACCCTACCACAAAGGAGTAAGGTGGACAGAGATAAAGTGGGACACTGAAGGTGCTCTTCTACTTTCCCTAGGTGCACAACAGCATGCACATGCACAAATGCCTTGTGGACTGCACAGCACGCACACACACACACACACACACACACACACAAATATAGTGTGTTTAGTGTGTTACAATGGCTAATCTCATTTTACGTGCTTAGGAATTGAGCCTGAAGAAATGAGCAAGACATAGAAAGTTCACATGGCTTGAAATATGAGAAAGCCAGGTCTATCTGTCAGAGTGACCGCACAAAAAAGGAATCCTCTGAATCTTAAGCTGCATTAAGTCCTGTGCATTAAATGTAACATCTACATAAATCAACATATATGTTAAACCTTTTTTGCCTTTTATTCAGAAGATGCTTCAAATGATTCATGAGTAAGTGTTTTTGGTTGTTTTGTGCTTTTTAAAGAAACTCCCCAACTTTCGAGAAAACTACATTCCACACTCTTTGTCCCCTGGCAACCCAGCCTATATTGCATGAGACATGAAATATTGTCCTCCGTTTTTTTTTTTTTTCTAGACAAGAAATCAATAGTAGAGAAAGCAATGTGACTCTTATTTTTATCAAGAGAATAGAGGGATTTGTCTTGCTAATAACTAATGAACTACATGTCATCTCTGTAATAGCTCTCCATCAAGGTGGATGCCCTGCTAAAAGAAATGAAAACAGGCTCTAAGCTGAGGATTCCTTCATTGTTAGCAGAATCCAGCAAGGTGTAGAAAGTGAAATTCTCAAAATCAGAATCCACTTCTGCCCGTCTCAGCAAATGAAATGAACATTAAGTAACTGGCAAAACCAAAGAAACAAAAACTAAAAAGACTAGGAAGCAAACAAACATTTTTTTAAAAAATGTCATGCACAGATGCTAATCTTTAGCATCCTAAGTAATTCCCATATAGTATTATCAGTTGGCTAGGGAAATTGCTGATTTCTGAGAAATGAGTGGTATGTGGCATATCTCACACAAAATTAAATTCTTAGCTCTCAGGCAGGTAGATCTGTTAAATAGGTGGCTTTCCCAAACCTCTATGCTCCGAGTGGAATTATCCAATCATCTCAAACGCACTTTAATCACCAGGACACCTGAGCACTTTAACTTAACCACTGAGGAAAAAAGTACATGAATTCTTCTATTCATTTGACATATGTGTGGGATGTAATTATAGTCGAATAAAACCATATATATTTTCAGCCAACCAACCAAACAATCACAGACCCAATAAAGTATCAATGTAATCCTTCTAATATTTGATGAGGAAATGTGTACCTTCTGGAATATGCAGGTTTGAGTTTGTTCATGTGCATGGACATAAGCATGTAGAGGCCAGAGGTCAATTTCAAGGATCTTTGTCTATCAGTATGCAGATTTTATTTTTTAATCTCTCTCTCTGAGACTGCCACTCACTGTTTCGATTTGACTGGCTACCTAGCAAGTCTCAGGGACTCACAGGACTCCCTGCCATGACCATTAGACTACAGATGGCCTTCATGTGGATGTTGGGCATCAAAACTAAGGTCCTCAAGTTTGCACACCATGTACTTTTTCTACTGAGCTACCTTCATAGGCCAGAATATATACTTGTATCTACTTTGTGCATACAAATTTTATATGCACATATTATAAAATTTTAAAACAATTTGTCTTTCTTCATTGCCCTCCCCTTGGGCTGGGAATTGAATCTACAATTTCATGTGTGGAAGAAAAGCATTTCATTAGAGCCACATCAAGAGTTTCTCCAGGGATTTTGTTGGTTTGGTTGGTTGGTTGGGGGTTTTGTTTTTTGGTTTCTTTTGGGGAATTGTACTGCAAAGCTATTAGGATTTGCCTTTTTGTGTTGACATTTTCCCCCAAAGGATTTTTTTTGGACAACATTTTTCTTCAAAAATATTGATAATTATGTGCCCACCTTTGCATAATAAGAGTGGTGATAATGATGGTCCTAGGTTTTGTTTAAAATTAAGAGTGTTTTCTTTTTTAAAGTATTTTTTTTTGAAGCTGGGTTATAGAACTCAAATCAATGTGTAAAACCTCAAAGAGTGACTAGCATTATGGTAAGTATCTGGTTACACTCCTTCTCACGAGTTCTAAAAGTGCTGGCCCCAATTTAAAGACCATCATTATTCTAAATTACATGTTAGTTCTGCTTTTGGTAAAGAATGAGACAACTTAGAATTCAGAGATTATAAGTCATGGAGAGAACGTCCATGTTCCCTCAGTGTTATTGGCTTCAGATGCTTATTGAAAGCAAAAACCTGGCATGCATAAAGAACATAACACAGGTTAAAAAAACATTCCTGTCAGTCCTTCAGCAATGTTTACAGTATCCAGGGAGAAAGTTTGAGAATGTGTTACCTTAAGCAATCCCTGAGTGTTTGCAGGACGCCAACCTGTTCCTATGGAAACTTCATCTGAACCCAGAGCTGGGCTGACTTCCCACAAATGCATCTCCCTAGCTTTGTAATGGAATTCACAATTTCAGAACTAATGAGGCTGCAGTGACAATAGGGGCTCCCTAGAATAACGGGCTGCAGTTTATACTAGTGTAGCAATTCACCATTAAAGCAAACGAATGCAACTTACCACCGCCATTCTTTTGGCAGAGATATGGGAACCGCCACACATTCCCCAGACCTACAGAAAATCCAACTTGCGCCAAGATGTATTGCAGCTTACTGTTCCAAGCTGGCCTTTCATCATCAACTTCAGATCCATCTTCAGCATCTGTATCTTTCTCTTCTTGAACATCAACAATTAGTTCGCTCTTCTTAGAAACATCTTCCACTGAGTCTTCATTGGACAGGAGGTCTTTGACAGATTCAATGACATCATCATCCAAATCTCTCTTTACTACTTTGCTATTCTTAGGCATTGGAAATTACTCTTCTTAAAGACAACCTTGAGGCAAATATATACATTTTAAATGTT
The DNA here is from genome assembly GCF_011064425.1 of Rattus rattus. Classification (NCBI taxonomy): domain Eukaryota; kingdom Metazoa; phylum Chordata; class Mammalia; order Rodentia; family Muridae; genus Rattus; species Rattus rattus. Next base: position 181,788,872 of record NC_046154.1, on the reverse strand, counting down.
ATTTAAAACCAAATAAATCTGAGAAGAATATCATATAAATCCTTGATTCAAGGTGAAAAATTCTTATGGATCCTGGATCTGATTCTAATACTCTGTATAAACCTATGAAATGAAAAGTTGAAATGTGATATTAAACAATTACAAATGTAAACAATACTTCAACATCCTTTCCTGCTCACTTTATGATATATAGTCTCTAAGACTATAAAACATGATTGATCTTGGTCATTCAGCATTTAATAATTTTAAAAGTGTATGAATTAGTATGTGTATGAGTTTTACTTTAGTTAAACTCTCCTTTGAGAAATACACATTAACTCAAGAAGATTTTTTCTTATACATCTATTGTTTTCTCATCACAAATTCATATATATATGTATTTCAAGTCCACCTTGTATGTAATCAGTAACCTCCTCCATTGATTTATTACTTATTCTACATACATTTATGTGCTTGTTATTAACTGTGAGGCTACCCTATATAAAGAAACATGCAGTGCCTACTTTTAAAGATCTTCTATCAAATGAAAACAAAAGTGTATCTTAAGTAACTAAACCACAACAGAGTATTTCTCTATGATTTTAACCCCTTGGTACAGACAATGAACTAAAACCATTTATCTGTCTTGTTCATTAATGCTCTAGACTGGTGCTCTGTCCTCTTCTATTTTAAAGTTATTTTTATCATTTACATTTTTTGAAGCGGTAAATGACAAAAATATGAAACTTGCCTGTTCATCTTTGAAGAAAACCACTCATACATTGTCACCCATAAAGAGATCAGCACAGTTTACATGAAGATATGCTAGATGTACATTTCTTCTGTCTGTCCAAGGGATAGGAAATTTTGCATGTAAATTTAAAATAGGAATGCCATCAAACTGCTTCGTGTATGAAGTGGTGAAGTGTAGGCGATCTGTCATAGATGTTATTACTTCCTGTCCCTGTTTGTAGACTGTCCCTTACATTTGATATACCTTTACCCTATTTCAGCACAACTGTAATATTCTTTTCATCTAACATTCCCAATTCTTTCAATTCCAAGTATTGTCTAACACTTACTTGCTAACCAGAGACTTGCTATTTTATCCTCCAAAACCTAAATTTTGCATACCCCTTTCCTCAAAAATGTTTTCAAACCTCTCTTCTAAAACATAAACTTTAGTCTCAGAAGTAAATATCCCCAACCAACTTCATTTATATTTTATTGTACAATAATGTTTACTGTAATAAAAAATATACCAATGTAGGATTTCTCCCTTCTCTTCACAGATAAGTCATTATGATGAATGAAATAGGATTTTATAGAGACAGGAGACAATGGAGGAGAACTTGAAGAGGATGCAGAAGATCAAAGAGAAATGTAGAATAGAAGTATAAATGAAAGAATTGGGTGCCAAATAACAAATAACAAAGATATCACACTTAAGCAAACACAGATTGCTTTGTCATCAATATTATTAATGTTATTGGCAAATATTACTTTCTGTAAGACAAGTGAGGACTCCTCTGTAACCAAAGATTAGGAAACTGAGATACAGGCTCCTGAGATCCAGCTATATGAGAGAAAGCAAGGACCCACTATAATAAAAGTCATACAGAAGCTGGAACTTCTGTATGGAAATAAGGAAATAAGGAAATAAGATTTCTAATTTGGAGAAGTTATGTACAGGTTCAAATTTAAAAGAAGGTGTGAAACTTGGGAAATAAGATGAGAATAAGGTAGAAATAAATGTGTAAAAATGCTGTTGTTAACTTCATACAGAGCCTGGACTGTTTAAAGGGGGCACTCATAATCTGAAAGAGGGTACTGCGCTCTACTTGTTCATCTCTTTATGGCCTCAGAAGAGCCTTCTTCTTTTTATGATAAAAGAATCTTATAAAGACTGATTTGCCCATATGTAGAGACATAGAAGTCCCAAACATTTAAATCTCCCATTCATGACAGATAAAGCAATCCTCTGCTACTTCTGCAGTTGAAGCCATAAGTCCCTCCATATGTATTCTTTGGTTGGTGGTTTAGTTACTGGGAGCTCTGAGGGGTATGGTTTGTTGATATTGTTGTTCTTCCTATGGGGCGAGAAATCCATTCAGCTTCTTCAGTACTTTCCCTAACTCCTCCATTGGGGATCCAGTTCTCAGTCCTACTGTGAGCCTCCACCTCTGTATGTGTCATGCTCTGGCAGAGCCTCTCAGGAGACAGCTATCACAAGCTCCTGTCAGCATGCACTTCTTGGCATCAGCAGTAAGCTCGGAATACCCACAGTACAACGCACAGACCATATGAAGTTCAAGAAGCAGAAAGACCAGCAGAAAGTGTGGATACTTCAGTCCTACCTAGAAGTCCTACCTAATCGCAGGTGGTAGAGAGAGGGAGAGACCTGAGAGGGATAGAGGAGGGGAAGGGAAAAAGAAGGCAGGATCACGTGTGGGAAGAGACAGATAGGGTAGGAGTGTAGAGGGTCAGGAAATTGAACAGATGTGTAACAGTGGAGGATGGGGAACTGGGGATACCCAGGAGATGGCATCCTCAGATGCCAGGAAAGCAAGAGGCTCCCAGGACCCAATTGTGATTACATTAGCTGAAATACACAATAAAGGGGAGAGAGAACCTGTAGAGACCATATACAGAGGTTAGGCCACCCACACATCTCAAAAATATTAAGCCAGAATTGTTCCTGTCTAAAGGATATGCAGGGACAAAGTGTGGAGAAGAGACTGAAGGAAAGGACATCCAGAGACTGCCCCACCTGGGGATCCATCCCATCTGCAGACACTAAACCCAGTTTATTTGTCCTAAATACTATGTTCTATTTCCTCATAGTGGGTCACTTTAAAAACCTACTGATTTCAAACAAAGCAAAAGTTTTAATTGTGTGTGATTCATTGGTCTACTACTGTGAATTATGTTTTCATAGACAGTTGTTGCACTGGTTATTACTAGCTATATTACTGCACAATGATCTCCAATACGGTGGCCTGAAAGACTCCACCTTAACCAGTTAGGAGAAAAACTAGTATTCTGAGTCAGGTCACTGTATTTGTTCTAGACAAATCCTTTCCAAAATTTTCACCCCACTGTCTATATTATAAACGTGGATTACCAACACTAGCCTACAGAAAATTAGTCCAAGCAAACGTACCAGTGAGCCTCTGAGCCAAATTTGAAAATGATTTATTGGTCAGAAGTAGGTTCACAATGAAATTCACACTGATCTGAATAAGATAAATATCTAGACTTATGGAATATAAGAGAGGACCTGGAATCATACCCACACAGCCATGGCCATTATTTTTTATGAAGTTGGAAAAGAAGCCTATTCAACATATAGTGCTGACATTCCATAAAATCAATCAATCTTAATGATGAAAGTCCTTTACATAAAATCTGAAACACCGAAGCTTCTAGAAGAAACCAGGTGATGCCCCTCAAGTTACAAGCAAGAAGTTCCTTGATACAACCCTAAGAGCACAGGAAACAACCTTTAATTAATAAAGTTACATAAAAGCGTTTCAAGTTACATAAAATTTTCAAAAGTATTCACAGAAAGAAAAGTGCCATGACAGTGAACAGTTCACAGAATGGGAGAAAAATCTTGGCAAGCTAAGCTGAAGATATGGTTCTAATATCAAGAATATGTAAGGAACTACAAAGTTAAAAACAAAACAAAAAAAGCTAGCAGAAAAGAATATCCCAAAAATAAATAGGCCAACAAACTAATCAGGAGGTTTTCAAAAGAAGAGATACATGTGGTCAATAAATATTTAAAATGTAGGAAGTATATTAACAAAAAGAAATCCTATGTGTGCATGATATGACTGTAAGCTGGTGTAGCCATTATAGAAATCACTTTGAAGTTTTTCTCAATAACATTAAAAATAGAAGTATAAGGTCAGATATTCCAGTCCTTCACATACAACCAAATGACTATATCTGGCTACAAAGATATTTATACACCTACATTTATCACTGCTCTACTCACCATAGCCATGAAATAGAACCAGATAAGAGGTCTATCAATTGATGAATTGATAATGGATATAGAGTGCATATTCACAGGAGAATTTTACTCGGCCACAAAGAAAAATCAAATTATGCAATTTATAGGAAAATGGCTATATCTGGAAAAGAAATTGTATTAAGTGAACCATACAAGACTTAGACAAATGCCACGTGTTCTTTGTCATGCAGGCCTTACTTTCTAGTATTACATATTCATATTTATATCAAAGAGAATGGGGATGAAGCCACGAACCAAGAAAGGGATCCATTTGAGAGAGGAGGTTTTAAGGATGGGAGTTAGAGAAGATGGTAGACACTTGTACTTGAAAGCAGAGTGGGACACACTGGGAATCCACTGATACTAGAGGTACAAAGGGTGGTCAAAGACAGGAGTAGGAAAAGATAATGTACTAATACAAAGAATGCATGGAAACACTATAATGAAACCACTTACTTTGTTAGTTAGTTTTTTAAAGGGTTGTGTTTGTTTGCTTGTTTGTTTGGACTGAGTGTTGAGGAAGAGTCTCCCTATGTAGCTCTAGCTATCCCGGAACTCATTATGTAGACCAGGCTGGCCTCAAACTCACAGAGATCTGCCTGCCTCTGTGTCCCAAGTGCTTGGATTAAACACTTATGTCACCATATTCCAGTACAAGCTAATATTTAAACAAAAATAAAAACAAATAGATACATCCCATTTTTTAAAGGAAACAGCAACTAAGTGTCACAACAATGGATGTGTGACAACTGAAGAAAAAAACTACCATGACCGTCTTTGACAAGGATGCTCCATATTTGTCCTATTTGATCATCTTCCTTATTTGTGATGTGAATAGTAAGGAGACACAACATTATCAAAAGGTGGGTGGCTCCTTAGGTTCTGTCAAGGGTGCCATGGGCAGAACACAACTGCTCCTGTAGCCATGGATCCTGCTTGCTGACTCTCAGAGGCTCGTTCATTCTTTACCCTTTCCTCCACCTCATTGCCAAGCACCCTGTTGTGTCTCTGAAGCCTGCAGCCATGCTGGCATCTATTTGCTGTTGTTCACTTGCTTCTTTGCCAGCATCACTTTCTACAACCTGCAAGCGAGAACTCTAAATGACACAGCACTTCTGAAGGTCAGATCCTTTATCTTTCTGTTAATCTGTGTATAAGAATACCTACTTGTAAAGCATGCCGAGGGCTTCATCATTTAAATTCATACTTAAATTTTCCCACCAAGACATTTTATGGGTTGATTTAATTCTCTTCACATACAATTTGTCAGAATAAAATTCCTAGGAAACACTTAAATTTTAACCTAAAATCTTTATATATACATATATATATATATATATGTATATGTATATATATATATATATATATCCAACACAACTACTTTATATTTTCTTCTTGTTACTGAATGGTTTACCTCCCTTGGGTCTTTGTCTTTCCATGTATGAGTTGAAATCAGCTTGTCAAGGTTTACCAAATAACAAAAAGAACCTGTAAGAGAGGCGGGCTTGTGAATGCATTCTCCACCAAGCCACATTAGCTGATTAGCTGAGCTCGTTATGAAAGACCCACATGGTAGAGGACGAGAAGCAACTCTTGCTAGCTGTCCTTTCACCTACGCATGAAAACAGGGATGTGTACACACACATACACAGAGAGAGACAGAGGCACAGGAACGTAGACAAGGAGAGAAAGAGAGAGAAAGCTTAAAAGTAAAAAAAAAAAAACATAAATATTTAACTAAAACCAAATTTATCACTAAGTTCAACAGGATTGCATCAATTACATAAACTCATCTGGTAACAATGGCAACTGCAAGTTTGGATTTTCCAGTTCACCAACTTGGCCTGTTGCATTTACAAGAGTCCTCATCAATTTTCCCAGACAATGTTTTATAATATACTTTGATGAATGTACCCTAGTTACTTTAATTTTAGTTACATTTACATGTAATTTAATTTACATTTTAATCCATGTATTTTATGTATAAGGTACCAGTAGAACAAATCTGAGAAAATTATTTTTAAGACATAGCTCCAGTATATTTTATTTTTTAAATATATTTTAATTGAAAGTAAATTGCAACAATTTTATTTCTCTATTTCTTCCTCCAACATTACTCTTACCTGCCCCCTCTCAAGTGGTTATAACAGCTTCTTTTTGTTCGAATAATATTTGCAGGTCTGTGTGTGTGTGTGTGTGTGTGTGTGTGTGTGTGTGTGTGTGTTGTATATGAGCACATGCAAATATAAATACAGCCTTCTGAACTTAATTTTCTTTTTGTTGTATACATTGTTTCAAGACTGACTCTTCTATCAGTCTCCTAGTAACTATAGAGGAGGTTCATGCCTGCAAGAGGCTGATTCTCCTCCTAGCAATCATTACTTGTAGTTCCTTGTCTAGAGATGAGACCCCACAAAAATCTACTCACTTCTATATTAACATGTCCATGGATATTGTCTTTGTTCCAGCCTTATTTATGTGACTATTTCTAGGAAAGCATGTTTCATAGAAGACTGCTCAGTATTCTGGCTCTCATAATATTTCTGTGATGTCTCCTGAACCATAGATACAGGAACCAGAATCTAGAACTATCACTTGCAATTGAGCTCCCCAGAAACTCTTCAACTGTTCATTGTTTCCAGGCACAAGAAACCTCCTCTCAAATAGTTGATCAGTTCAAGTCACTCTCAAAACAATATAGTCATCTATGTTACCTTTTTTTTCCTCTTAAGGACCGATTATGGGCCTCCACTACTGAAAATACCACACGTGTAGGACACAGGATGCAGATGACTTGAGCTTTACCTCACTTGAAGCTTTTTTGCTTGGGCTCTAGCTTCCACAGCTCCAGAAATGCTATGCAAGCTGACTGAGGGGAAGGTGATTGACAGTCCTACCCAGCTGCAGCACCTAGGAACTGTAACAGGCAAAGAAGCAAGTGTGACACTCACAAGTTCGCACAACCAACTGCGATCCAGTTGGACGTAAAGCCTCTCAACAGGAGGGAAATTATGCCAGCTCTGTGGAGCTCGTGAGGTCATCAACTGCAGAGAACACTATAATATGGCCACCTGCTGGAACAGAATATTTCCTTACTACATTCTAAATTATATCCTCACATCCACAGATTAGTGTGGGTACCACACTTAACAAAGACGCTTCTCCTCATCGCAAATTGTGATCACACAAACACATACAAGTGAATGCTTCACTACAGATATTTTTAAGAATGTGAGTCTGTAATGTTTGTCTTACGTTTTGCTTTTTTAGCTTTCATACTTTTTAAAAATGAGTTTTTGCCACGGTTTTCTTTAATTTTCTGAAAGAAAATGTGTGGAATCAGTTTTGTTTCTTTCTGAGTGTTTGGCAGCATTCGCCAATAAAGCCATCTGCAACTGAGTTTCTTTTCAGAATACATATTTAATTTAGAAATTCAATTCATTTCTCTGATACACAACTACTTAAATTACCTCTTTGTTACCTTGGGTTTTAGGAAGCCATCTTTTGCAAGGATTTTGTCCATTTCACCAACTTTACTGGTATAAAGTAATTGCTGATATCCCATTGGCTTTTTAAAAAGCACTTTTTCTTTTCTTTCTTTTTGTCATGAATTTGATATTTGGTCTTCTCTATGCTTTTCTTCCTCTCCCTCCTCCTACTTCCCGGGCCACACAAGTATTTTCTTTTCTTCTTTAAAAAAAATGTTGTATTGATTCTTTGTGAGTTTCACGTCCTGTACCCCAGTCCTGTTCATCTCTTCATCTCCTCATATCCGTCAGAAGGTCTTACAACATTGACTCTCTCTCTCTCTCTCTCTCTCTCTCTCTCTCTCTCTCTCTCTCTCTCTAAACAATAGAAAAACATCTCATCATGGAATATATACGATGTCACATTGTGTCTCACAATGTATGCCTCTGTCTACACATTGTCCCTTGCAAATGTTCATTGCAATGAGCCATTGGTCTGGTTAGTGGTCCCTGGCTTTTGTGACACTATCAATACTGGATCCTCACCAGGCCTCCTCTTGCTTATCCTAATGTTGCCCTGTGTCTTGGAGGTCCTGAAGCTTTAGATCAGCAGGACTGGCCCTTTCACATACTCCAATCATTTGCAGATGATATAGATTTTGAAGCGAGATAGCACAGAGCCCTGGATCTGGGCCTGGATAGTAGCTAAGCTGCACCCTTATCTGTACCACCAGGGTGAGCGCTCCAACACTGCTCACTACTTTGCCTATGCTAGCCAATGTAGTCATCAACAATAGGTAGGGTCAACTCTTCTACTCTCTTGCCCTCTGAGATGGCTCACTGTCATCCATGCCTCCAGAGCCAGATCTACTGTGCTGCCCAGGCGAGGTACAGGGTCCTCTCTTCCTAGTGCTATAGCCAACATGGGACAGGGCCACCTCACCCACTCTTATGACCCCTGGGCCATCTCTGTGGAGGTGGCTAGGGATGAAAGAGAGAAAGCATCACCCCCACATCCATACCACCTCAAGGTAGAGAGAGGAGTGTTGCAACCAGCTCTCCCATGTTCTCTCTGTCAGGATCTGTTCACCTATGCCTCACCACCAGGGTCAGCCCTGTTGTGTTGTCCAGGCAGGGCCTGCTTTCTTAAATGTTGAAGCTGGTGAGGGACAGGATTAATTCTCCAGCACTCACCACCCTGTAGGCAGCTCTGCTGATGGCTTGAGTCAGATCTCTCACAGCCCAGTCACAAGTATCAGCTCTACTGTGCTGCCTGAATGAGACACAGTGCCTACTCTCCATGGCTGTGATGAGAGATGGGGCTGGCTCTCCAGAGCACCACAGCCAGTGAAGGGGAGGGTCAGTTATGTACTACTCCAGGTCATCCATGTGGTTCCTTGCAGCTACCCCAACCAAAGACATCCCCATGTTCTGTAGTGAAAATATAAACTATAGCCATTGACACTGACCCCTGCGGCCAAGGACTCAGAAGTGGCAGCTCAGGCTGGGTGCTCACCATGACCCAAGGTGGTAGAGCTGGTCACTCACAACAGGCTATTCCTTTTCACCCTTGAGTCTCCAGTTCTGAAGCTTTTCATAAGGCTCAAGCTGCTCTACTTCTGTTCCTCTCCCTTCTATCCACCACATACTTGCACGTTATGAGGACTCTAGATGTAGGCTGGCTGTGAGGCTAGCATGCCACTGGATGATATCCTCTGTCTGCCTTAGGTAGCATGGTGGCAAACCAGTGCCTATTGTCAACCTATGCTGAGCAGAGGAGCTGAGGTCTGTGGGTGGCATGGTGCTCTGCCCATGGCTGCACTTGCTAGCCTGTTCAAAGTAGACAGCAATGCTGAAGATCTCGCCCTGGTGGTGCAGATAAGAGAAAGACAGCATGATGAGCAGTTCGGCTACTACCCAGCCTAGATTCAGGGCTCTGATTTGGCAAGTGTGACACTCGCAGGTTGGGACAACCAACTTCAGTCTAGTTGGACTTAAGGCCAATCAGCAGGAAGGAAATCGTACCTGGAACTAGCCAGCTTTCTGGAGCTAGTGAGGTCGTAGGCTGTAGGAAAGAATCTAGTATGGCCACTTTGCAATAACAGAATAACTGTGTCCTTCTACCCACAGAAAAGCGTGGGTACCATACCTCACCAAAACGGCATCCTTGGCATAAAACAGCCTTGGCCATCAAGTCAGTTACCAAGCAAGGATAAACGAAGGACTGCTAGCTGCTCTGTCCCTGATTGATATAAGAACAACACCATGAGCAAGGTGTCTCTTTGTCCATTGCCAGGGGGTCACACTAGTATTTTCATTACAGACTTACGTCAGTACGTTGAATTTTTTGCTCCACATTGCAAGAGTTATTAGCTCCTAACTATTATAACCTGTCGTGTGTGTGTGTGTGTGTGTGTGTGTGTGTGTGTGTGTGTGTGTGTGTGTGTATGCTTCTTTTTAAATTTTGTTTTATTTTATCTTACTTTCATTGAGGCTGGGTTTCTCTGTGCCTCATATCTTATAACTCACTTTTTGGACCAGGCTCTCCTTAAACTCTGAAAATTTGTTTTAATTAACATGTGTAATGAAAGCATGCAAGACATTGCAGACAGAGAGACACGTGAATCTTATAGATATATCAAGGATAGCTCCTACAGGCTTGACTACACTGAACTAAAATACAATTTGAGAAGCTGCATTGATTTATAAATCCTGCACTGCAACAAGGGCTAGTTCTGACAGACCAGCTAGAACTGGCTAAGCTTTGGCAGTTGCAAAAGCTCTATGCTCATAATGCACGAGAACACCCATGAATCTAATGAGGAAATTTAAATTTTAACATATTAAAATTTTACTGGCTAAATTTTTCTTTACATAGTAATCTGAGTATTGAATTTGAAAACTATCCTGGATTCAATTAAGTACATTTTCTAATTTTAACACATAGTATACAAAGTAAAAACTACCAGAGTAAAAGAAAAATTTTAAGCCTTATTATAGTTCTTAGCATAAAAATGACAGACTTTGCTGTTTGTTCTAATGTGGCGAAATATTTCAAAAAGGAAACAGATGAAAAATTTATGAGATACTGAAATAATGATGTTGAAAAATAATAAATATTTTATCTATGTAGATTTCAATCTAAAATTTCTTTTATAAATTATATCCTGGGTTGGGGATTTAGCTCAGCGTAGAGCACTTGCTCAAAGCAAGCGGCCCTGGTTCGGTCTCCAGCCCGGAAAAAAAAACCAAAAATTATATCCCACTATATCTGTATCTGTTGCATTAAGCAAAAAGATAACCAAATGGCATGTTAAAAGTTGAGAGTGAATATATTTTACAAATGAAAATCCAAAAATCATAATCTACATTTATTAAATATAGGCTCTGACATACTCTATCAGAATAACTCAATATTAAAAATTATTAACACCAATACTGGTGATATTGTAAAGAAACGACCATATTATATATTATAGGTGACAGCATAAAATGCTGCATCTAATATGAATAAAACTATACAATTATTTCTGAACCTAACAATAAGCTTCTTAGAGTGATTACTGTCTGCATTCAGTTGTATATACTAGAGAAATAAAAACTTACAAAACTTAAACTGTTTATAACACACACACGCACGCGCGCACACGCGTGCGCACAATGTTCATAACAATCATTTACCCACAGAAGACCCCAAAGCAGAAATCTTAAGTATGCCTAAATGAGTGAATACTTAAACAATTAAGTTCACACTATAAAATAGTAGTCAACATTACAGGGTAAATTCTATTTCTGTCTGAAATAATTTGAACAGATGTGAGGAAAATTATGCTGAACATAAGACATTAAAATTTAATAGAGGTCAGCATATCACTAACAGGCCATTGGACAGATTTACACTAGAGTGGGAAAGAAACACTTGTATAAAGGGTTAAAAGAGAATCATGGAGTAGGAAGTGTTAAACTGAATGGAAAATGAAAGACAGAACACGGTAGGAGGCAGGAAAATGGATAAATAACATTGAAGACCCTTCAAAAAGGAAATATGGAAACCTACTACTATAAGAGCTTCACCCATATAAATAAAAATAATTAGAATGGAGTTAACTCCACACAGAGTCACAGTGAAATACTAGACACAAGAAGCTGTCAAACAGAAAATGTGGTACATTTTCACAATGGAATACAACTCAGCCATTAAAAATGACAACTCCACGAACTTTGCAGGTGAATGAATGGAACTAGAAAATATCATCCTTAGTGAGGTAACCCAGAGCAAAAAGGACATACATGATATGTACTCACCAACAAGTGGATATTAGCCCAAAAGCTCAAAATACCCATGATACAACTCATACCATATGAAGCTTAACAAGAAGGGAGGCCAAAGTGTGAATGCTTCAATCTCACTTAAAAGATATAAGAAAATAATCACGGGGGGTAGGGAGAGGGAAGAACCTGGATAGGAGAGTGGAGGTGAAGAGAAAAAAAGAGGGACAGGATCAGGTATGGGAAGGAACAGGAGAGAAGTCCAACAGGCCAGGAGAATGAATAGAAATATGTAGCAGTGGGTGGAGGGGTTGGTGGGGAATAGAAAAAACCACTAGAAAGTCCCAAACACCAGCGATGTAAGAGGTTCGTTCCCAGGACCCAATGGAGATGACATTAGTCAAAATACCCAACAGAGGAGAGAGAGAACCTGAAGATACCACCTCCAGTAGATAAGCATGATCCCCAGCTGAGGGATGGAGTCACTCACCCATCTCAAAATTTTTAACCCAGAATTGTTCCTGTCTAAGGAACATAGGGCCAAAAAATGGAGCAGAGACTGAAGGAAAGGACATCCAGAGATCACCCTACCTTGAGATCCATCCCATCTGCAGACACCAAACCCAGAATTGCTTGCAGATAGGATCCTGGTACGGCTGTCTTCTGAGAGGCTCTGCCAGTACCTGACTAAGACAGATACAGGTACTCACAGCAAACCATCCGACTGAGCCTAGGGACCCACTGGAAGGGGAAGGACTTAGAAGCTCAAGGGGATTGCAACCCCATAGGAAGAACGACAATATCAACTATCCAGACCCTTCAGAGCTCCTAGAGACCTAACCAACAACCAAAGATTATACATGGAGGGGCACATGGCTCCAGCTACATATGCAGCAGAGGATTGCCTTCTCTGACATCAATGGGAGGGGATGCACTTGGTCCTCTAAGGCTTCTTGCCCCCGTGAAGGGCAATGCTAGAGAGGTTGGGCATAGTGTGTGGGGGCACCTTCTTAGAGGCAGAAGGAAGGGGGTATGGGATGAGGGGTTTGCAGAGGGGAGATCAAGAAGAGGGGACAACATTTGTAATGTAAATAAATAAAATAATTTTTTAAAAAAGTACGGTGCCAGAAATTGGTTACTTCTTTGAATTTGCTAGCCAGTTTCCATAGACCAACCTCCCAACACTACAAGCTACTATTGTTGCTCTCGATTACCATCCAGAACTTGCCAATTAAATCCTACTGGAGTAGAAAGGACCAAATACTAGCATCATAGAACATGGCAAAATTAGTTTTGTATACACCTTAAAGCTCTATCCCTCCTAGTTAGCTTCCATGGTGCTGAGTACTATTTTTATTATCAAGAAAGTAATCATTAATCATGCCCATCTGTGAACCCTGTTGGCTACAGTAATAACAATCCACCAAGAAATGGTCAGGGGTACAAAAGTGGCACAAATATTGTGACAGCAAACAACTACTCTCTGGTTAGATTTGCATTTCATTTATCAAGAAGAAACCCTTATCCAGCACCATTATCAAGCCAAAAAAAAATCTATGGATAGAGAGCACATTGGCCCATAGGGAACCTACTTGTATGACTCTACTAACTGGACATAATATTAGACTGACTCTTAGTGACACACAATTTATATTAATAGATCTATAGATCTCACAGCCCTCATGTGAGAAGCTTCTATTTGCAGTAGTAAGAGAGAGAGAGAGAGAGAGAGAGACAGAGAGACAGAGAGAGAGACAGAGAGAGAGACAGAGAGAGACAGAGACAGAGAGAGATAGAGACAGAGGCAGAGACATAGACAGAGACAGAGACAGAGTGACAAAATATACACTGTATGCTGCCTCCCAAGATTCAAGGATCATTATAGAAGAGGATGGAGAAAGGTATGATTTAGAGGGAAGGGGTGACTGCAAAAAAACATTGACTTCTGGAAACAGATAATCCAGAATCCAAGAAATGTGAGACACCAAACACCATGAGGAAAAAAAGAATAGCATAGATGAGGGAGAAAAATTTCAAGTCACCAAGTCAATGCATAGACCAGTTCTTCAAGAACATCATAGAACAAAAGTTCTACAAACTAAGGGAAGACATACCCAAATAGATATAAGCATACAGTTCACCAAATAGACAAGTCTAGAAAAGAAAACATCTGTGATATATTGCAATTAATACATTAGGTATACAAAGCAAAGAAACTGTATTGAAAATTGCAAAATAAATTAATAATTTCTAAGTTCAAGGCACATATTAAGGAAAACACAACAGAACAGCTGAAATATATTTTCAAACTTTGAAAGCAAGAAGTACTTGGAGTAATGCTTTTCAAATCCTACAGGTCAATGGCAGTCAGCCTGGACTAATATACCCAGGAAAACTACATGTCATACTTTGAAAAAAAAAAGGAAAAGGAAAAAGAAAAATTCTAAGCACCTGAAAAATGTTTATCCAACAAACCAAACGTAAAGAAAACACAGGAAGCAATGTGATAGGTTAAAGAGAAGAATTCCCATAGCAGAAAGGCTGTGGCAAGAAATGTAAAGCCATAAATTTAAGACCTGAAGTAGAACTGAGAGTACAAACTACACACAACAAATATAACTGTTTACAAATGAAAAGTTTGAATGAGGTTCATACAAAAGCAGATTCATAAATCAGTGGAACAGAATACTCTATCCTGAAAAACATGTGCATGGATAGAATGTGCCTAGAGAATTTTTGATAAAATATGAAGGTAATGCCAATGAGAAAACTACAGCTATTTTAAAAAATTAATCTGGAAACAACTCAACATCCTTATTCAAAACTACAACTCTAAGTGAACCAAGCCTAAAATAATACATAAAAGCTAACTCAAAATGTTTTATAACTTTGAATATAAAACACATAACAAGGGGAAAGAATCTTTGAGATCTAGAGCTGAGAGATCTCAAATGTAACATCAAAAGCAACGCATTAATACACTACCTTTCAAAATATAAACCATTTTCCACTATGAAAAGACCTGTTAAGATGATAAAAATATAAACAATAAAAACATCAACAGCAACAAAGTAATACAGAGGTAAATTGACTGTGTGGCACTCACCCCAAAGGACACATCTACCACACAATCCCTGTACCTAAAGCTCAGGAAACATTGGAAGAGAGAGGGCAGAAGGTTATACGAGCCAGAATATGAGAAAATGTGCTGTTAAACTGCATCTCCTAGAAATGACAGGGAAACTACATCCATGATATCACAACAATATAGATGGCTAAACCACACATGAGTACAGGGGAAGGATATCTCAAGAGGGCCTGTCTCACCTTTAACCAAAGAACTACATACATGCAATTAATGACTTCGAGAGAGGGAAAATTTGTCTCTCCCATGGATATGGCCCATCACTGTCTAATACAAAACGGTGAGTCCTGAAATGATATACACACAGCCCACAGTCAATAAACTCAGTGGATTGTATATATCCGTATGTGTATACATATGAAACAGTAGTAATCAAAAAGATGCCATCAATCTGGGGGATGAAGACGGAATATAGGAGAGGTTGGGCAAGAGGGATTAGGGACAGGGAAGTGGAAAATGATGAAATTCTATTACTTATTAATTGATTAAGGAAAGATAATAAAGAAACAAGCTGAAGATTAAGAGAAAAGGTACTGACCTTTTAACTAAGCAGTAAAGCACTTGCCTAACAAGAGCAAGGAACGAAACTTGGTCCCACAGACGAAATGTTTGACGACCACACAATGAGAAAAAGTCTAGTACTTTGGGTACATAAATGTCCTTCAGTTCACTCATTAAAAATACAAAGTACAAAGTGGGCGAAGAACCTACTGGGTCATTCCATTGAATATTATGTGCAGGGCAAACACATGAGCTAAGATTCAATGTTAACCTGAAATAGGGAAACAAAGCCACAAAGAAATGCCACTACATACCAGTCAGAAAGGCGAAATTCTTTCAGAATTAAAAGTGGATCATTCATTTGTCCTTTGTAAGAATGTGAACTATGGCCACCACGCCAGAAAACACTTGGGCACTTCTCTTACGGAAACTTTTAAAATTGAGTGTGCAATTACTATGTGACTTAGCAATTACAACCTTAGCACCTGCCCCCTGATAAATTGAAAGGTATGTTCCATAAGAGAAAGAAAGAAAAAAAAAAAGAGAAAGAAAGGAAGGAAGGAAGGAAGGAAGGAAGGAAGGAAAGAAAGAAAAGAAAGAAAGAAAAGAAAGAAAGAAAGAAAGAAAGAAAAGAAAAGAAAGGGCGGAAGGACAGAAGGAAGGAAGGAAGGAAGGAAGGAAGAAAGAAAGAAAGAAAGAAAGAAAGAAAGAAAGAAAGAAAGGAAAAAAAAAACCTGTGCAGGAGTCTTTCTAGCAACTTTGCTCACAATAGCTCCAGATTGCAAATAACCCAGATGTCATCCTGTGAGCGAATGATTACACTCTGATGCACCCAAGCCGTGGAGCAAACTATTGGGATACATAAGAAACAGAGTGAATATGAAGACAACTCTCTGTGTAGAAAGGCAAAGTTTACTGCGTGGTTCTATTATTTGACAGTCTTGGAAAGCAGTGGCTTTAGTCATGAAAAGCAATCCCGGGATTTTCTGTGTGATGGAAAGTTTCTACGGTATGATTACAGCAAGCTCGATATTTTGAGAATGATTTTTATAGTATGTTTTTCTAAAAAAAAGAAGTAAACAGTGGCAAGAAAGTTTTCTTATTGCTGTCATTATTTTAACTCATAAGCACATTCTGTCATTCTCTAACAATTACATATGATTTAGTAAGTGTCTCAAAACTAAAATTAAAATCTTACATCCATGAATGTTTGTGTGTGTGTGTGTGTGTGTGTGTGTGTGTGTGTGTGTGTGTGTTGTATATATATCCACTCTAAATGAAACTGTGATAGAGGTAGGTAGTAAATTATATCTAAAATTTCTTCCTATACAATTTTATTATAAAAATAATACAAAGGTCTCGTGGGCTTTTCCCCCAACTACTTTACCATGTCTATTTTTGTGTCCTTGTTTAGCTCATGTGTAGGTAGTCATATTGGTGACTTTGTGGATGTAGCTTCTGACATTCCCAACAGAAATAGTCTCAGAGCAAACTCCCTGGTCCTCTGGCTCTTAAATTTCTTCTACCCCTTCTTCCTCAAGGTTCTTTGAGCCTGAGGTATAGCAGTGCTTTGCAGAAAAAACAGTCTTACCCAGGGAAGATCTCACCGATTGGTTACCAATACCAAATGATGAACCCGGAAAATATACATACATGTAACATCGTAAGGCTTTGTAAGTATGTATGTATATAGCAACAATCAATTAAAAAATAAGAAGATCATGAATTTGAAAGAAAACAAAGAGTTCTGTATGGGAGAGTTTGGAAGAAGGGAAGGGGAAAATGATGTAATTTTAATAATAAAACAAATGGGGAAAATTTATTGAAAGAGTAAATTTGGTAACAACAGTAATAAGGCTAAATATTCTTTGACTTTTGTAGTTCATTAAGTTGATTGCTTGGATTGATGCCTGAACAGAATTCTCCCAGAAGCCTCTCTTTGCATCTTTCATTTTACAATCATTTCTTCTCTGACCTGTTTCTTTTCACACACCCATTTAATTCTAGATCTGCATTTCCTTTGCTTTTAGTGTTAAAAGTGAACACTTTTGTTCTTAACATAGTAGACTTCATTTAATAACTATACAATACTCCTTGTGTCTATAGACACATGTTGTATCTGATCATCTACATTAAAAGATTCCAATAAATTGTTTTGGAGTGTCTCCCATTTATGAACCTATAGAATAAATCCTGAAAGGGAAACTGATTTATCAAAACTGATTTTCTAATTCTGATAAACATTACCAAGTAGTTCTTTCTAAAACTTTCTCAGTTTCCACAACTACACGAAACATCTGAGTATGATTGTGTCTTCTTATGCTCTCTGAGTCATCTTTGTGATCATTTCCAGTCGGATGCATGAGAAAGCTTCTAAGGTGAACATTCTACCCAGAGATAACATTCAGTCATACTCAAAGGGCAGATTTTTGCATTAACTTAAAATAAAATAAAATAACCTGGCCATCAAGACTCTTTGTCCTATGTTAAGTAGTACAGTTCGTTAAAAACTGTCCTTCAACCCTATTGTAAGGGTTGCCAATCTTCAGAGAAAATGATAACTACTGATCACAACTCACATATCAGCATAAAATGCTTATCAGGAATTACTAAATACCAGCAAAGCAGTAATATTATTAATAAATTAAGACTAAGTCGAAAAATTCTGGCTGTGAAAATGCCCATAACTTTCATGCATCAGACTATGCCAAAGGAGTTTTTAACAGTTCCATCTGCTCAGAAATCACTTAAAGCCAAGTCTGCATATTAATATATCATTGTATCCAATGCTGAATGTTTAGTGATAAAAATTAACATAACCACTAAACATTGAGTGATAAATGAAGAAGTAAAAGGAAAAACTAAGAGGTTTTAATAAGCTTTGCTCCCCTAAGAAAATGATGCTTTAAAACTAGCTTCTTATTAATTCCAGTGTTTAGGGAAACATCAATGTATTTCCTATTTATACATTTTTAACATGCACAGGTTAAGACTGGGTAAGTGTATGGCTATAACCATAAAGCTCAAGGTGTAGTATCTATTTTGAGTTAATTTTAGATGTTTCAATAATTTGTAGAAAGGCATCCTGTCTTTATTTTGGTATCTCCAAAGAGCTAAGTCATCTAGTTTTACAACTCCCTATTTATTGTTAATTAGATGACTAAACACTCGTCTTCCAGAAACATATATGAATACCTTTTCATTTCCATTAAAAATCCCAACTTGGGCTCGCATGTATTGTAATTATTCAGTGATTCTTAAACCAACTAGGTAATACGCAATAATATATCCTTTAATAATAAACACGGAGACACTAACTTCCTTTCAAAATTTGTTAATTCATGTCCCCTAACAACACAAAAGGAATGTACTTCAAGTTTCACTTGGAGAAAAAAAAATAGTTGGTTTAATTTTAAACTTGATAGACTAATATAAAATCGTCTCAAGTGAGTGGGAGAGAAATAGACTTAGCTGTAAATGAACAAACAAGAAAGTCCATTCCATCACGTATTTCTAAAGTGCCTTAAAAACTCCGGGATAGTACCAGCTGGAAAAGATGTAATTATATCTGTATTTTAAAGATGAGACTGATGAGTCTGCTCTGGTCCTGGCTTTTCAGAAAGCTACTGAGGACAGGAGTCATAAAAAATCTTTTACAGAGAAGACTAAAATGAACCCAAATGGAGCACCCAAAGGAAAGCCTTCATTCTTCTCATTTTTCTCAGCTCTGCATGGAAGATCTCAAACCTAGGAAAGGGTATACCTCTAAGGTCTGAGGAGACTAGGAGGGTGGACCAGAGGCAATGGCTGCAGTCTTATTTGCATAAGCACCCAAACACTTACTACGTCACCACGCTGTCCTCCAGGCCCCGCCCAGTCTTACTCCAGCCTTTCTCCTCTAGGGTGGAGAATGAATAGGGAGTGAAGCCTTAGTGCTGCGAATGTTTCTTAGATTGGTTATGCTAATGAGCACGTTCAATAACAGGTCTCGGCTCCCGGGAAAAGAACTCCCACCCGTGGAGGCTTTGAAAGCAGGTGGGTCTCCCTGATCCCCCAAGTACCCCTCTGAGATTCTTTTTCATTCCTCTGCTAGAGGCTGGTGCGCAAGTTAAAAGTGCATCGCTTTCGCTTCAGTGTGCTCTAATCTATTTCTGCGCTGTCACACACACAGACTTGCCAAGTGGATCAACTCTGTAGAAGGCATAAGGATGCCTAGTCCCTCTCCCATCGTTCCTTAAAATCACTGTGCCACCATCCTTTCCGCCACCCTCTCTGCCACCCGTTCCGATTCCAGGATGCGCAGAGAAGCCCCAAGCTGCTCTTTCTACAGCAGCCACGTGCCGGAGAGTACGCCTAAAGGTCAGTTTTCAAACAGCCCATCACAGGATGTCTCCAGCGGGAGAGAATCAAATCCGGGTCACGTGAATACACTGCCTTGATAGTCTGTGTCGCTGTTGCAAATGATCCACAAGCCCTCAAGAAGGAGGCTCGCTGTTTCCCAGCCTCGCCGCCCACACGTAGGAATATTGAACCCCAATTTTTCCCGGGAGCGCATCTCTGCCCTGACACCAACTTTCCTCTCGGACTTGCCCTGTTGAACCCCACCCTTCAAACCCCCAACTTGATTTGGAAACAAGCCGGTCTCCACGGATGCACTAGGCAGTTTCCACTTAGGTAAGGAAGGATGGCGGCACGTTTAGAACCACGTGCTTCTCCCCACAAGTGCAGCCTCGGACCCCCGCCACCCGAACCTCAGTTTGCACCGGTGCAGAACGCAGAGCCATACCCTCAGAAACCAGCCGCACCTTCCACGTTTCCCATCGCCCTTCCTCCTCCCATCCCAGGATTCAGCCTGAGTCTTTCTGGAGCTCCATCCACGCGTCCTGCTGTCCTTCTTGGCGCCGGACTCCTGGGTGGCTAATAGAGAGCCCCACCCTACCCCCGGCGGTGCTCCAGCACCAGAGTGAGACATTACCTCTGGTGCTTCTTGAGCCAGCACCTTTTAGAGCTTCCAGGTTCCTAGGTGGCGAAAGGGTCGGATCCAGGTGATGGTGCGGGAGGCCGCAGAGGAGCTGTCTGGAGACCAGAGAAAGCTCGCCAAGGGCAGGCTTGGTTTCGGGAGTCGCTGTCCTGCAAGCTGGCACCGAGAAACTCGTGAGCGCCTGTGTGTGCCAGGATATTATTGCACGGGCTGCTGGCGTTTGTTTCCTGGGGCGCCTGTGTGTGTGTGTGCATGTGTGTGTGTGTGTGTGTGTGTGTGTGTGTGTGTGTTTGTTATGTGAGTGTGTGTGTGTGCATGTGTGTGTGTGCGTGCGTGTGTGTGTGTGTGTATGTGTGTGTGTGCGTGTGTGTATGAGTGAGGGTGTGTATGACGGAGGCTCCCACGTGCCCAGCCCGCTTGTGCTGCGTTCCCCGACAGGCTGCGTGGGAGAGGGGGTGGCTGCGGGCGGGGACCGGGCGCCAAGGATCGAGCCAGGTCTGCAGGCTGGGAGCCGCCTCTCCGCCCCACCACCCCATGACGCAGAGGCCACTGCGGCTGCCTGCTGCGTCCTCCCAGCGCACAGAGCTAGGCCAGCAGCGGGCTGTTGGGTGGATCTGGGGAAGCCCCACGTAGAGACAACGAAACAAATTGGACACCCTCCTTCCCCCCACCCCCGCCAATCTAACATCTGTCTTCTAACCCACTCAACTAAAAGGCAAGGATAACAATCACAACGGCCCTGTTCTGCTACTTTCCTGTAATCTGTAAGAAGTCTAGCCAGAGGTAAAAGATTCTGGGCTTTCTCTCCCATGCCATCTATTTACAAATTTTGTGAAAGAAAAGCATTTGGGCTTTGCTTCTCAGCTGAGTTCTGACAGCCTCAAGGATTCTGGCCAGGTTCTGGAAAGTGGTATTAGGGAGCTAATTCTCACTTTAGGTCTGTGCCTGTGTATCAGATTCTTGTTCAAAGGCTGTCTACCTGGTAGACTGATTTACCTCTTCCAATAGTCAAAGCATGCTTTCAACTAAGCCACGTGAAGAATTTTAAAATATACATGGACGAACGCAAAGCTTTGCCTCTTTAAAATCACTGAACTCTTGCCTAAGCAGGACTAGGCATTAAATTTATGGTTGTTGAAACTTCAAATTTTTCAGAGAAATGCAAAATGAACCTAGACCATATTACAGAAGGCTGGGTTTTGTTCTTTGGCGAGGTACATTTCTTCAATCTTAGGTAATTAAAAGTCAGTAAAAAGTGATCATTAGTGAGTCTTCTAAGGACTTTCTTAAGTTTTCTTTACGGACATCAAGAACAAATCATTTTTAGAGATGTCATTATATATCTTGTGATGTATGGCTTGTTACATGTATTTAGAGTAGAGATCAATTATCACTGGAGTCGTCTGAGGGCTGTGAACTTTAAACATGTATAGGTTCCAAGGAAGATATTCTTAGGTTTTAATGGCTTGTATACAATTAAGATTAATAGTAATGCCCCTACTGGAAAGGTTTTCACAAAGCGAGAAGTGTCTTGAATGTAAATCTCAAGACGTAAATTTCAGGTCAGAACATTGCTACTAATCCTTTTAAAATGACGGAAAACTTTTTCGCCAGCCTGTCTTCAAATTCACCTTTTAAAAATACTAAATATCAAAGTTAATCCCTGGGATGTCCCTTCTCTATCACTGCTAAACCCTTTTAGACATATACATATATTGCTTTATATGTTGAAACTGAAATCTTCATACTATAGGTAAAGAATTTCAGAATATGGCTAGCACTAACCTCTAAAAACAAAATTAAATTTACCTGTGCAGGGAAAGTGATATGTTTGCTTCAGAGAATATCTTCCTTGAAACCCATACATACTTACAATTCCCATCCCTTAGACCATTCCACTGATAATTGAACTCTAGTCTGAATACATGTAACTAGCCATACATCACAAAATATATAGTGATGTCCCTAGTAATGACTTGTTCTTGAGGTCCACAGAGAAAACTTGAGGAAGTAACTGAAATACTGAGCTTTAGGCTAAGTGTTGTATCATGTTTTCCTCAATCTCTTCAACTAATTAGTATATTGAATTTTCTTAAATCAGGAAGTCGAGAAAGATGACATCCAGGCACGCGGGGTTGGAGGGTGGGCAACTCAAAGGTTACACAGCTAGTTAAAAATTAAACTTAGATCTGCTGTCTTCTGTAAATCTGTCCCTCAGCACATGCCTTGAAATATTTTCTAAGATTTTAGTTAATGTATAGAATTCTTTAACAACAGGAAAGGGAAAAATTTAACAAGAGTTAGTCAGCTAAAAAACTACAAGTCCGGAGTGGAAACACTGTCATCCTGAACACAGAGAACTCCAGGCACAAGTAAAACGTATTCGCATATCCATCTTAACCACAGTGCTTCCAAGATTTGAAACTCAATTTCCTAAATCTGTTATGGTGGCAATTACTGAGTGCTTTTCTCTATCATTCTGTTTAAAACCACAGCATAGTATTAAAGTGGAGGAGGTTCTACACAGAAGGAGAAAGAAGCAATGGAAAAAATATTTCAACCCATGTAAAGGGAGGTTGGTCCTTCTGACCACACTCTATATAAAATAGTAGAAAGTATCAAATCTATAATAATTGTATTTACATCACATAAAATAATTTATTTATCTCTTATTTAGTAATCCTACACTAGCCCTGGAGTGATTTTTAAACATGCTTGTAAATTCAGCTTTACTGCCCATTATTTACTATGATTTTTTTCTCATATTGTTGATGTTTATGAATTAAATTATTATATTGGTGCTTTTGAGTAGTATTTTGTATCTTAATACTTTTTGCTTTCATTAAACTAAGTATCTTTGCATCAAAGAAATATGTATACATATTCATATAACTATAGATATACATATATACATACATACATATGTATACACACACACACACACACACACACACACACACACACACACACACACTGGACTGGTTCAGTGGACATGAGAACTTGATGCATGAAGCCTGAGAACCTGAGTTTTGATCTCAGCATGCACATAAAGAGCCAGCACTCAGGGAAGCAGAAATAGGAGGATTATTGGACCTTAGTGGCTGTCAGTCTAACTCCAGGTCTAGTGAGAACCCTTATCTCATAAAAATGAGGCTGAGGCTGATAGGACAGTGTATCTGACCTCTGGGTTCTGTGAGGACAGGTGCACATGCTATACACACATACAAATATGTGTATATGTGCATATATATTCACAGACAAAACAAAGACTATGTTTTATTAGATTCAGTTTATTCATTGTCCATTTTAAACCTTTGACTATGCAGCCTCCAATTCTAATGTCCCATATCCTCTAATGTCTGCATAATCCTTTGCTGAATGTCCTGGGGGGGGGAGCGGTAAGGGGGATAGATGGGGGGGTGGGAGGCTTACGGGCAGAAAACCTGGAAAGGAAATAACATTTGAAATGTAAATAAAGAAATATATTTAAAAAAGAAAAGAAAAGCAAAATGTGAGGTTCATTTCCATTAAGTTCATTTTGGTTTGACCTCTACACAGGGGAAAGCTTGGCTGCATTTAACCTTGTGTGTTCTTACACCTGAGCTAGTGTGCTTCTAAAAAGGAAGATCAAGATGTACACCTCCAAAAAGGAAGATCAGAGTAATCTAGAAGAAAATCTTCCAACAAAATTCATTATTAACAGGAAAGAGATTAAGAGAAAATAAAATCTTAGATAGTCCAAATACAAAGTAATAGGGGCTGTTAGAAATCGAGAGAACTTAAGAGAGGGAGGGAGGGGAGGGAGAGAGGAGGGGGAGGGAGGGAGAGGGAGGAGAGAGAGAGAGAGAGAGGAGGAGAGAGAGAGAGAGAATCATGGCATGCAAAAACACCTCTATAAGCATTATAGCTACATTGGATTTTAGAAACCAGAGCATTGGAAAGAGAACATTTGAGATTCTGATAAGGAATAGGAATGTCAGTTAGCCAAAGATCAGATCAATATTTGTCAGGACCCAAAGGTAAAGGAAGACAAAAATCATCATCTTTGACAGTTTTCCTTATCAATGGCCTCCACCTTACAGTATTATAAAAGGGGTAGACTGACAGGCCCCTGGTTTACTAGATCATAAATTGAATTTAGTTCCAAGAAATCTGGAACTTTTGTGACTCTAGTGTACATACGGTCAGAAAGTATATGATTTTATGTGGATTGTAATTTGCTACTTCTGCGAATTCCAAAATCTAATATTAGTGTGAAAGAGAATGACTAAGTAATTTTCCTGTGTTTAGAACAGACCACATTCAGCAGCAGATACTTTATTTATGATAAAGTAAGTTTTGACTCTGACCTAATTACTTCTTGCATTTTCCAAGCATCTTCTATGTCCTAAGCTCACACCTATGTCTCTTTGTCAGTGATTTTGGAGCTTCATTTAGGGCTCAGACACCAGAGGCTGATTGGTAATGGGTATCAGTCTATACAAATTACTAGTAAAAATTCACAGGGCCTTCAGATTACAGTTATTCCTATTTCACATTTTTGTTGTTTTTTTTTAATATGCTAAAACAAAATCTTTTGCTTAAGATTCTACCAAACCTAGAATTGATGTTGGCCTATTTTTTGTTTTCCTTTAAGCTTAGAAGATGCAAATAGTAACCCAGAATGTAAGGTATATTAAAAGACCAGTGTACTTACCAACACATACATACCTATGTGTCCTCTTCTACAGAGCCTTGGAAACCACCATGAGGTCCTTTCTTCTTAATTTGAATATTGCTTCATGGGAAAGCACATACAAAATATGACATCTAGAATATTAAGCTCCTTAGAAAAAATTCCTTGATAGTTCCATCTTGCTTCATCTAGCAAGAAGAATTAATGCATTACAGCAATTTTACTCAGACAATTGTTCAAAAATCACATTTAAGTTGTAAATGAGATGAGTTAGGACAAACCATGTTGCATGGGGATCCCACATATATATAAACAAAGGGAAAACTAATATATATATATATATAATGTAAAAGGGGGAGCTTGTAGAGAAGGAGACACAACACAGGTTGAGACTTAAGAAACCAGAATTCCCATAAAATTTACCTGAGGTTGTAATATTTGGTTGAGTTCTGCCTTGCAACTAATAATTTGTCAGTACTTCTCAGACTCAGTTTTACAGTTGTTCCCTAGTTTTTCTAGGCAATGGAAGATTATCATCTCATGAATATCACTGTGCAGGAATCATTAAAATTTCAAATCACATCCAAGCAGTGATGGAACATGGCTTTGATCCGAGAACTCTGGAGGCAGAGGCAGGCAGATTTCTGAGCTCATTCATGCCCTACCGATTCTACACAGAGAGTTCCAGCAGCTTGGGGCTACTCAGAGATACCCTGTCTCAAAAACTAAAATCCAACAACAGCAACCACAAAAATGTCCAAATCACACACAGATTATGGAATGGATTTCCTTCCTTAAGAAGTGTTCACCCTACATTACTCTGGTTTAAATGTTTTTATTTATCCTTGATTTAATCAGAAAAAATTGAGATTCATAAGCATTTGAGGACAGATACTTAGAATAGAAAATATGAATAAAATATTTTTGAAAAAATATGTATTACTATATATATATAATAGTAAAATAGTAAAGAGTGAAGGATTAAAACCATAATGGTTAATGTTATCAATATGACTATAGAATCAATAGAATCAATTGAGAGTCTAAGCTTAATGATTGCAGGTTCTGTTAATTCAATTAATTAAGTTAAACAAACATGCTCCTCTTCTCTGACTGGGATCCTGGACTGTATAGGTGCAGAAAAGGACCTGAGCAGGTGTTCATAGATCTCTGCTCTCTGATTGTGGATGGGATGGACACAGATGCTGCAAACTTCTGCCTCATTGACCTCCCTGTCATTATGGCCTATACCCTCAATGTATGAACCAAAATGAACTCTTCTTTTAAATTACTTTATTGAAGTATTTCAGCGTAGCACCTGGAAAAGAATGTCATGTAGAATAACAGATATTCCCAGGCATCTTCAGATTCAAGCAATGTAGCAAGTAAAATGGCAAGGAAATTAAGGAAGCCACAGTAACCTGAGAATGGTGGCTTCCCTTTTACCATATATTTTAAAAAATAATTTTCAATTAGTTCTAACACAATTTATTCTAAGTCACAAATAGAAACATAACACAAGTAGTTTAAGGAAGACATTCAAACCTATGCCTTGTTCCAGGTTTTATACATCTCAGAAAGTGTTTATGTGGTTAGAATGGCCTTTATAAAGCAATGGAGGGTCACTTGGCATAAAGATATCTTTCAAAGAATATGCATGCTTATGATAGTCATTAGAACCTAGGGAAGAACATTTTAATTAATTTTTTTATTTATTTTACATTCTAATTACATCTTCCCCTTCCTCTTTTCCTCTCACTCCCCCTCACAGCCATTTACCCCCCCCCATGTCCCCTCTTTTTCTCCTCAGAAAAGGGAAAGCTTCCAATGGACATAAACTTGCCTTGGCCTATCAAATTGCAGTAGGACGAGGCTCATTCTCTCCTACTATAGCTAGGCAAGGCAGCCAAGTCAGGGGAAAGAGGTCCAAAATCAGGCAACAGAGGCTGATTCAGCCCCTGTTCCTGCTGTTAGGAGTTGCACATAGAGACCAAGCTGCACAACTATTACATATGTGCAGATGTTGTGGTGAAAATAATTTTGGTTTTCTTTTTTACCCCACTTAGACCACGTAGTTCCCAAATAGAAAACACAAAAAAAAACTTTAGATTTATAATAAGCCTTAAATCAGAAGAGTTGGACAGATATCAACCCATACTATTTTGACTACTTCCCTGTCAATAACTCTGAGATAACATTTTTCATGTTCCACCTGGGCTACTCCTACTCCAGTGTGGCTGGCCCTCATGGCCATGTGGTCACAATCCACCTACCCCATGGTGACATCTTGCTTCTCCTTCTCTCTCTTCTTCTCCGTTGACCTGACCTTAGACCCCAAGCTTAGGACCCTTAGCTCTGCCCCCTCTCTTCTGTCTAGCTCAGGCTGTAGGCATCTTTATTAAGCAATCAGAGATAACATGAGGGTCAAGGTTTATACAACAAAGGCTAGTACAGTTGAGGAGTTCTCCTCCCCCTTCCTCAGGAGGAAACCGTGTCTTAGGGTACAGAATCTAGCATTTGAGTACAGCCAGCACCAGGCCAATCTGCTACTTGCATAGTGCTTAGGTCCTTTCCATGCATGCTTTTGGCTTGGCAGTTCAGTCTCTATGGGCCCCTATGGGTCCAGGTTAGTTGATTCTGTAGGTTTTCTTGCGGTTCCTTTGACCTTTCTGGTTCCTTCAATCTGTCTTCCCTGTCTTCCATAGGATTCCCTAAACTCCTAAAGTTTGACTATGTCTTTGTTGCATCTGTTTGGCTATGTCTTCAGTTGCTGGGTAAAGTCTCTCACATGACAGTTAGACGAGGCTCCTGTTAGCAAGTATAGAAGAATATCATTAATAGTTTCAGCTCTCTCATGGCATGGGTCTCAGGCTGGGCTAGCTGATGGTTGGCCATTCACTTAATTTCTGTTCCACCTTTACCACTGCATACCTTGTAAGTAAGAATTGTGGGTCTAAGGTTTTTTGGCTGGGTGGGTGTCACAATGCCTCTATTAAAAACCTTTCCTGGTTATAGGAAATGGTCACTACAGTTTCCATGTATCCTACTGGATAGCTAGGCCCACCATTATAAATTCCTCTGGGTGTTTCCAATGTTCTAGGTTTCTAGCTAATCCCAGAGGTGATCAGGTCAATTCCATTTCTCTCTCTCCATACCCTGTTCCTCTCTCGATCTGATTTCTCCTTTTCCTTTCTCTAATCCTCCCCACCCAGTTCCCTCCCACCATTCTTCCCTGATATGTAGTGGTACTTAGTTTGCCCACTCTGATCCCCTGGCACATCCACGCAAGAGCTATCTGGATTGTCCAATGAGAAACTTGAAGCAATCCCACTAAAATCAGGGACTAGACAAGGCTGCCCACTCTCTCCCTACTTATTCAATATAGTTCTTGAAGTTCTAGCCAGAGCAATCAGACAACAAAAGGAGATCAAGGGGATACAGATCGGAAAAGAAGAGGTCAAAATATCACTATTTGCAGATGATATGATAGTATATTTAAGTGATGCCAAATGTTCCACCAGAGAACTACTAAAGCTGATAAACAACTTCAGCAAAGTGGCTGGGTATAAAATTAACTCAAATAAATCAGTAGCCTTCCTCTACACAAATGAGAAACAAGCTGAGAAAGAAATTAGGGAAACGACACACTTCATAAGAGACCCAAATAATATAAAATACCTGTGTGACTTTAACCAAGCAAGTAAAAGATCTGTACAATAAGAACTTCAAGACACTGAAGAAAGAAATTGAAGAAGACCTCAGAAGGTGGAAAGATCTCCCATGCTCATGGATTGGCAGGATTAATATAGTAAAAATGGCCATTTTACCAAAAGCGATCTACAGATTCAATGCAATCCCCATCAAAATACCAATCCAATTCTTCAAAGAGTTAGACAGAACAATTTGCAAATTCATCTGAATAACAAAAACCCAGGATAGCTAAAACTATCCTCAACAATAAAAAAGGACTTCAGGGGGAATCACTATCCCTGAACTCAAGCAGTATTACAGAGCAATAGTGATAAAAACTGCATGGTATTGGTACAGAGACAGACAGATAGACCAATGGAACAGAATTGAAGACCCAGAAATGAATCCACACACCTATGGTCACTTGATTTTTGACAAAGGAGCCAAATCCATCCGATGGAAAAAAGATAGCATTTTCAGCAAATGGTGCGGTTCAACTGGAGGTCAACATGTAGAAGAATGCAGATCGATCCATGCTTATCACCCTGTACAAAGCTTAAGTCCAAGTGGATCAAGGACCTCCACATCAAACCAGACACACTCAAACTAATAGAAGAAAAACTAGGGAAGCATCTGGAACACATGGGCACTGGAAAAATTTCCTGAACAAAACACCAATGGCTTATGCTCTAAGAACTAGAATCGACAAATGGGATCTCATAAAACTGCAAAGCTTCTGTAAGGCAAAGGACACTGTGGTTAGGACAAAACGGCAACCAACAGATTGGGAAAAGATCTTTACCAATCCTACAACAGATAGAGGGCTTATATCCAAAATATACAAAGAACTGAAGAAGTTAGACAGCAAGGAGACAAATAACCCTATTAAAAAATGGGGTTCAGAGCTAAACAGAGAATTCACAGCTGAGGAATGCCGAATGGCTGAGAAACACCTAAAGAAATGTTCAACATCGTTAGTCATAAGGGAAATGCAAATCAAAACAACCCTGAGATTTCACCTCACACCAGTGAGAATGGCTAAGATCAAAAACTCAGGTGACAGCAAATGCTGGCGAGGATGTGGAGGAAGGGGAACACTCCTCCATTGTTGAGGGGGTTGCAGACTGCTACAACCATTCTGGAAATCAGTCTGGAGGTTCCTCAGAAAATTGGACATTGAACTGCCTGAGGATCCAGCTATACCTCTCCTGGGCATATACCCAAAAGATGCCCCAACATATAAAAAAGACACGTGCTCCACTATGTTCATCGCAGCCTTATTTATAATAGCCAGAAGCTGGAAAGAACCCAGATGCCCTTCAACAGAGGA